>NC_092110.1:40420443-40515443 GCF_045679555.1 Salvelinus alpinus | reverse complement strand
CCCCACCTCTTTAAGGAATACCTAGGATAGGATAAAGTAATCCTTCTAACCCCCCCCCCCCCCCCTTAAAAGAGTTAGATGCACTATTGTAAAGTGGTTGTTCCACTGGATATCATAAGGTGAATGCACCAATTTGTAAGTCGCTCTGGATAAGAGCGTCTGCTAAATGACTTAAATGTAAATGTAGTGCCCTTGCCAATTCTCACTCTCTCTTTTTCTTTTTCTGTCACTCTCTCTCTGTCTCCCTCTGTCTCTCTCTTTAGCTGTCAGTCTCGTCGAGGACAGGAAGTGGTCAGTACACTACACTTCCCAGAATCCTCAGCAGGAGACACGGCCGTCCTGTGAGGACGACCTCCGCACTGTTCTCAGAGGTAAGAGGTCAGGGGTGAGGGCGCATGGTAAGAGGTGGTAGGTGATGGATATACCTAAAGACCTCACAAACCTGTTGGGTACAGAAGTCAGTTTAACATCTAGCATATTTACATTTGATTGAGTTGTCAACTAACGTGTATTCAACATGAAATTAACAAAAATTGTATACCATGTCATTTCAAATCAAATCAAATCAAATTTTATTGGTCACATACACATGGTTAGCAGATGTTAATGCGAGTGTAGCGAAATGCTTGTGCTTCTAGTTCCGACAATGCAGTAATAACCAACAAGTAATCTAACCTAACAATTCCACAACTACTACCTTATACACACAAGTGTAAAGGGATAAAGAATATGTACATAAAGATATATGAATGAGTGATGGTACAGAACGGCATAGGCAAGATGCAGTAGATGGTATAGAGTACAGTATATACATATGAGATGAGTAATGTAGGGTATGTAAACATAAAGTGGCATAGTTTAAAGTGGCTAGTGATACATGTATTACATAAAAATGGCAAGATGCAGTAGATGATATAGAGTACAGTATATACATATACATATACATATGAGATGAGTAATGTAGGGTATGTAAACATTATATTAAGTGGCATTGTTTAAAGTGGCTAGTGGTACATTTTTACATAATTTCCATCAATTCCCATTATTAAAGTGGCTGGAGTTGAGTCAGTATGTTGGCAGCGGCTGCTAAATGTTAGTGGTGGCTGTTTAACAGTCTGATGGCCTTGAGATAGAAGCTGTTTTTCAGTCTCTCGGTCCCTGCTTTGATGCACCTGTACTGACCTCGCCTTCTGGATGATAGCGGGGTGAACAGGCAGTGGCTTGGGTGGTTGTTGTCCTTGATGATCTTTATGGCCTTCCTGTGACATCGGGTGGTGTAGGTGTCTTGGAGGGCAGGAAGTTTGCCCCCGGTGATGCGTTGTGCAGACCTCACTACCCTCTGGAGAGCCTTACGGTTGTGGGCGGAGCAGGTGCCGTACCAGGCGGTGATACAGCCCGACAGGATGCTCTCGATTGTGCATCTGTAGAAGTTTGTGAGTGCTTTTGGTGACAAGCCGAATTTCTTCAGCCTCCTGAGGTTGAAGAGGCGCTGCTGCGCCTTCTTCACAACGCTGTCTGTGTGGGTGGACCAATTCAGTTTGTCCGTGAAGTGTACACCGAGGAACTTAAAACTTTCCACCTTCTCCACTACTGACCCGTCGATGTGGATAGGGGGGTGCTCCCTCTGCTGTTTCCTGAAGTCCACAATCATCTCCTTTGTTTTGTTGACGTTGAGTGTGAGGTTATTTTCCTGACACCACACTCCGAGGGCCCTCACCTCCTCCCTGTAGGCCGTCTCGTCGTTGTTGGTAATCAAGCCTACCACTGTAGTGTCATCCGCAAACTTGATGATTGAGTTGGAGGCGTGCATGGCCACGCAGTCGTGGGTGAACAGGGAGTACAGGAGAGGGCTCAGAACGCACCCTTGTGGGGCCCCAGTGTTGAGGATCAGCGGGGTGGAGATGTTGTTACCTACCCTCACCACCTGGGGGCGGCCCGTCAGGAAGTCCAGGACCCAGTTTCAAAGGGCGGGGTCGAGACCCAGGGTCTCGAGCTTGATGATGAGTTTGGAGGGTACTATGGTGTTAAATGCTGAGCTGTAGTCAATGAACAGCATTCTCACATAGGTATTCCTCTTGTCCAGATGGGTTAGGGCAGTGTGCAGTGTGGTTGCGATTGCGTCGTCTGTGGACCTATTGGGTCGGTAAGCAAATTGGAGTGGGTCTAGGGTGTCCGGTAGGGTGGAGGTGATATGGTCCTTGACTAGTCTCTCAAAGCACTTCATGATGACGGAAGTGAGTGCTACGGGGCGGTAGTCGTTTAGCTCAGTTACCTTAGCTTTCTTGGGAACAGGAACAATGGTGGCCCTCTTGAAGCATGTGGGAACAGCAGACTGGGATAAGGATTGATTGAATATGTCCGTAAACACACCAGCCAGCTGGTCTGCGCATGCTCTGAGGACGCGGCTGGGAATGCCGTCTGGGCCTGCAGCCTTGCGAGGGTTAACACGTTTAAATGTTTTACTCACCTCGGCTGCAGTGAAGGAGAGCCCGCAGGTTTTGGTAGCGGGCCGTGTCAGTGGCACTGTATTGTCCTCAAAGCGAGCAAAAAAATTATTTAGCCTGTCTGGGAGCAAGACATCCTGGTCCGCGACGGGGCTGGTTTTCTTTTTGTAATCCGTGATTGACTGTAGACCCTGCCACATACCTCTTGTGTCTGAGCTGTTGAATTGCGACTCTATTTTGTCTCTATACTGGGACTTAGCTTGTTTGATTGCCTTGCGGAGAGAATAACTACACTGTTTGTATTCGGTCATGTTTCCGGTCACCTTGCCTTGGTTAAAAGCAGTGGTTCGCGCTTTCAGTTTCACGCGAATGCTGCCGTCAATCCACGGTTTCTGGTTTGGGAATGTTTTAATTGTTGCTGTGGGTACGACATCGTCAATGCACTTTCTAATGAACTCGCTCACCGAATCAGCGTATTTGTCAATATTGTTGTTGGACGCAATGCGGAACATATTCCAATCCGCGTGATCGAAGCAGTCTTGAAGCGTGGAATCAGATTGGTCGGACCAGCGTTGAACAGACCTGAGCGAGGGAGCTTGTTGTTTTAGTTTCTGTTTGTAGGCTGGAAGCAACATTTGGATTTAGGTTAAAGTTTGGGTGTACATTTTTTCCCCCATAATTCCTTTTACCTACATAAGGTCCGCGTTAAACATTTGACATTTTTGGACATTTTTATGCTGTACCGGAAAATTCCACCAGATGGCTACTGGCTGTATTTTGCAAATGGACAAAACATCACCAAATGGACATGGCCGTTTCTCGTAAATGGAAAAGACTTTGAAGCTGAAACTCGGTGAGCACAGGTTTGGTCAAATGTACTTTTAGCCCAGAAACAAGATGGCGTCAACACTCTGAGTTTATGCCCATTTTCTGGGATTAAAGGTCAAAAACGGTAACACAGCGCTAATTTGACCACTTAGCGTCAAAGTAAAAAAAAAAAAAAAAAAGTAAAAGATCCAGTTGAGGCGAATCCTTTAAGATTCAGAGCTCTATGTGATTTTCTGTGATTTTCTGTGATTTTCTGTGCTCACACACACAGTCAATGTGGAGTGACACAGTGTGAACCTGAAATAGTTACCTGCGTTCGAACCATCAAAGAACCGTCAGACATACCGGTGCTAGAGGCATCACTACAGACCCGGGTTCGATCCCAGGCTGTGTTGCACAATTGGCCCAGCATCGTCCGGATTAGGGGAGGGTTTGGCCGGCCGGGATGTCCTTGTCCCATTGTGCTCTAGCGACTCCTTGTAGCGGGCTGGGCGCATGCACATGGTCCCCAGTTGTACTGTGTTTCCTCTGACACATTGGTGCGACCGGGTTGAGTGAGCAGTGTGTCAAGAAGCAGTGTGACTGGGCAGGGTCGTGTTTCGGAGGAAACTTGGCTCTTGACCTTCGCCTCTCTGGAGTCCTTACGGGAGTTGCAGCGATGGGACAAGACTGTAACTTCCAATTGGATATCACAAAAAAGGGGTAAAAAATATATGTAAAGTACAGATACCCCCAAGAACTACTTATGTAGTACTTAAAAATATTTTTACACCACTGGATGCATATGACATGTCACAGTAGTACGCTGGTTTATTTCTCCATCATTTGTTTCTTCTTCACAAGGTACTGGTTTCTTGACGAGTAAAATTTATTTTTATACCATATTTTTATGGGGAGGTTAGCGGGAATGGGGTGGGGGAACAGGGAGGGGAGGAGAGGCTGATGATGTTCCCCTATGATGAAAGGGGGCCGTTTGGGAAGCACTGATCTAGTTAACGACTAGAACAAATACAGCTTCGGCAACCCCATACTTCAGCCTGTTTATTTATAGATGTTGCATCAGTTGGGCGTAAGGTGATAACTTCTTAGGGCTGGGATCCCGTTAACGGGATCGATATGACAACAGCCAGTGAAAGTGCAGGGCGTCAAATTCAAAACAACAGAAATGTCATTATTAAAATTCCTCAGACATACAAGTATTTTACACCATTATAAAGATAAACGTGTTGTTAATCCCACCACAGTGTCCGATTTCAAAAAGGCTTTACGACGAAAGCACAACATATCATTATGTTAGGTCAGCACCTATTCACAGAAAAACAGCAATTTTTCCAGCCAAAGAGAGGAGTCACAAAAAGCAGAAATAGAGATAAAATTAATCACTAACCTTTGATGATCTTCATCAGATGACACTCATAGAACTTCATGTTACACAATACATGTATGTTTTGTTCGGTAAAGTTCATATTTATATACAAAAAGTTTACATTGGCGCGTTACGTTCAGGAATGTTTTGCCTCCAAAACATCCGGTGATTTTGCAGAGAGCCACATCAATTTACAGAAATACTCATCTTAAATGTTGATGAAAATACAAGTGTTATGCATGGAACTTTAGATAAACTTCTCCTTAATGCAACCGCTGTGTCAGATTTCAAAAAAACTTTACGGAAAAAGCACACCATGCTATAATCTGAGTACGGCGCTCAGAGCCCAAAACAACCATAAAGATATCCGCCATGTTGTGGAGTCAACAGATGTCAGAAATATAATTATAAATATTCACTTACCTTTGATGATCTTCATCAGAATGCAGTCCCAGGAATCCCAGTTCCACAATAAATGTTTGATTTGTTCAATAAAGTCCATCATTTATGTCCAAATAACTCCTTTTGGTTTGCGCGTTCAGTACACAATCTAAATTCACGACGCGCGGGCAGGTCCAGGTAAAAGCTCAGACAAAAAGTAATATTAGAGTTTGTAGAAACATGTCAAACGATGTATAGAATCAATCTATAGGATGTTTTTAACATAAATCTTCAATAATGTTCCAACCGGAGAATTCCTTTGTCTGTAGAAATGCAATGGAACAGAGCTCGCTCTCACGTGAACACGCCAGACTGAGCTCGTGGCACTCTGCCAGACCTCTGACTCAAAGAGCCCTCATTCCCTCCTCCTTCACAGTAGAAGCATCAAACAAGGTTCTAAAGACTGTTGACATCTAGTGGAAGCCTTAGGAAGTGCAATATGACCAATATCCCACTGTATCTTCGATAGGCCAAGAGTTGAAAACCTACAAACCTCAGATTTCCCACTTCAGGTTTTTGCCTGCCATATGAGTTCTGTTATACTCACAGACATCATTCAAACAGTTTTAGAAACGTCAGAGTGTTTTCTATCCAAATCTACCAATAATATGCATATATTAGCTTCTGGGACTGTGTAGCAGGCAGTTTACTCTGGGCACCTTTCTCATCCAAGCTACTCAATACTGCCCCCAGCCATAAGAATATAATGAGGAATATTTTAGTAATACTAATCTATTGTTTTTTGTTTTTTTGTTGCTCAATCTGATTGTTTGGGTCTAGCAGGGCCTGGCTCAGTGGGTCTGTCCACCCAGGCCCACCCATGCCTTTGTCCCTGCTAAGTTCTCATAATAATTTTGCTTTACAGAGAGTAGGCTACTGAGACAGACAGGGATGTGGCGCTCAGTGGTGAGGCTGAGGCAGGAGGAAGCAGAGGAGACAGACAGGGATGTGGTGCTCAGTGGTGAGGCTGAGGCAGGAGGAAGCCGAGAGAGGAGCAGAGAGGTTAATACAGTGGTTCCCAAACGTGGGGTCGGGGCCCCATGTGGGATCCCCAGAGAAAAATCTGTACTAATCTTATCAAACAAGTTAGGAACTTAAAAAAAGAAGATATGTTTCAATATGAACATCTCCATAGGACCTATCTTCCCTATAGGCCTACATTAAAATACAACCCCTCTATGTTTCAATAGGAACATCTCTACAGGACCTATCTTCCATACGTCACTCATTAATTCAAGCCACACCCACCAAACGGAGCAAACGTAGGCTACCTCAAAGTCTGTTCAAGAATGATGAAGAATGTTTTGGGGAAATGTGTCTTTCGATAAGTTGGTTCTGTTAAAGCAATGTAGCGAATGTTCAATCGATCTCAATGTACTGACTTTGTCGACGTGTTAAATAGTGCCAAGCGTTTTTACTTTCTGAATTGATAGAGTTACACCGACAGTTTAAAGTAATACAGAAATTATTTGTTTTTCAGTTGGGTGTTGGGATATAATTATCAAATTATCAGTAAAGTTTTGTAACGGATTCTAACAGAGGAAGTTATTTTAGGTTTTGTGTTTGGGCAGGGCCGGGCCCGGACCTTAGATTTGGCAATCAGGCCCAGGTAGGGTACACTCTTAGAAAAAAAGGTGTAACCTTAAATGGTTCTTCGGCTGTCCCCATAAGAGAAACCCTTTGAAGAACCTCCCGTGGTTCCACGTAGAACCCTTTCCACAGAGGGTTCTACATGGAACCCAAAAGGATTCTACCTGGAACCAAAAAGAGTTCTCTTAATGCCGAAGAACCCTTTTTGGAAACCTTTTTTCTAAGAGTGTAGGGCCTAAACATCACGGCATGGGTAGGGCTTGGGCTTAAAATTCATACCCATGCAGGGCTCTACTATGAACACAGGGGAGTAACAGTAGTCTTTTACTGTATGCAGTGCAGGGCTCTACTATGAACACAGGGGAGTAACAGTAGTCTTTTACTGTATGCAGTGCAGGGCTCTACTATGAACACAGGGGAGTAACAGTAGTCTTTTACTGTATGCAGTGCAGGGTTCTACTATGAACACAGGGGTATAACAGTAGTATTTTACTGTATGCAGTGCAGGGCTCTAGAAATGTATCTGATCTTCCCTTGTAGAGAGACAGATGTATTGCAAGGGCAGGCTTCTGTCCATTATAAAAATGAGGATTATGAAAAATCTAAAATTTACCATAGAGACAGATTGTCGCACACACACACACACACACACGCACACACACACAAACACACACACGCACACACACGCGCGTGCACACACACACACACACACACACACACACAAGCATGCACACGACGCACACACACACGCACAGACACACACATGCACACAAACACACACACAAACATTTTATTGAGCAGAGTTTTAGAGGAGAGGTGGGGAGAGAGGGAGAATAAGTGATAGAGGAGAGAGGGGAGATAGAGAGGGATAGAGGAGAGATGGGGAGAGAGGGAGAATAAGGGATAGAGGAGAGGGGGAGATAGAGAGGGATAGAGGAGAGGTGGGGAGAGAGGGAGAGAGAGAGAGAGAGAGAAAGAGAGAAAGAGAGAAAGAGAGAGAGAGAGAGAGAGAGAGAGAGAGACTGTCATTTTTCCAGTCCTACTGTCTAACCCTATACTATTCTACTGTAGCCCCTTGACACAGCAGACATAGTGATGAAGCTACTGTCTCAAAATATTTCCTTCCTTATTGCCCTATGTGATAATCAATGTGTTAACAATGTGTGTGTGTGTGTGTGTGTGTGTGTGTGTGTGTGTGTGTGTGTGTGTGTGTGTGTGTGTGTGTGTGTGTGTGTGTGGTTGCATGTTCCAGAGTGTGACAAGAAGCTAAGGAGTTCACAGTACTTCTCTCAAAACCCCGCCTACCTCAGTTCTAGCCTATCAGAGGACAGGCTGCATGATGACAAGGCCAGGAAGGACAGAAGACGGAAAAAGGTACACGCACGCACGCAAGCACGCACATACACACACACACAGACACACACACACCCCCCCCCCCCCCCCCCCACACACACACACACACAAAAACACACACACTACTTTCTCTCATTGGTGAAGAGTTCAGGAGATAAACACATGATTGCAACAGTTTGACAGTTTGACAGTTTGAAAGTTTGACAGTTTAACAGTTTGACAGTTTAACAGTTTAACAGTTTGACAGTTTAACAGTTTGACAGTTTGACAGTTTAACAGTTTAACAGTTTAACAGTTTGACAGTTTGACAGTTTAACAGTTTAACAGTTTGACAGTTTGACAGTTTGACAGTTTGACAGTTTGACAGTTTAACAGTTTAACAGTTTAACAGTTTGACAGTTTAACAGTTTGACAGTTTGACAGTTTGACAGTTTGACAGTTTAACAGTTTAACAGTTTGACAGTTTGACAGTTTGACAGTTTGACAGTTTGACAGTTTGACAGTTTAACAGTTTAACAGTTTGACAGTTTAACAGTTTGACAGTTTGACAGTTTAACAGTTTAACAGTTTAACAGTTTGACAGTTTAACAGTTTAACAGTTTAACAGTTTGACAGTTTGACAGTTTGACAGTTTGACAGTTTAACAGTTTGACAGTTTAACAGTTTGACAGTTTAACAGTTTGACAGTTTAACAGTTTAACAGTATAACAGTTTGACAGTTCGACAGTTTGACAGTTTAACACTTTGACAGTTTCTTGCAGAATCCATGCCCCAAATATATACACTGCTCAAAAAAATAAAGGGAACACTAAAATAACACATCCTAGATCTGAATGAATGAAATATTCTTATTATATATTTTTTTCTTTACATAGTTGAATGTGCTGACAACAAAATCACACAAAAATGATCAATGGAAATCAAATTTATCAACCCATGGAGGTCTGGATTTGGAGTCACACTCAAAATTAAAGTGGAAAACCACACTACAGGCTGATCCAACTTTGATGTAATGTCCTTAAAACAAGTCAAAATGAGGCTCAGTAGTGTGTGTGGCCTCCACGTGCCTGTATGACCTCCCTATAACGCCTGGGCATGCTCCTGATGAGGTGGCGGATGGTCTCCTGAGGGATCTCCTCCCAGACCTGGACTAAAGCATCCGCCAACTCCTGGACAGTCTGTGGTGCAACATGGCGTTGGTGGATGGAGCGAGACATGATGTCCCAGATGTGCTCAATTGGATTCAGGTCTGGGGAACGGGCGGGCCAGTCCATAGCATCAATGCCTTCCTCTTGCAGGAACTGCTGCAGCCACATGAGGTCTAGCATTGTCTTGCATTAGGAGGAACCCAGGGCCAACCGCACCAGCATATGGTCTCACAAGGGGTCTGAGGATCTCATCTCGGTACCTAATGGCAGTCAGGCTACCTCTGGCGAGCACATGGAGGGCTGTGCGGCCCCCAAAGAAATGCCACCCCACACCATGACTGACCCACCGCCAAACCGGTCAGGCTGGAGGATGTTGCAGGCAGCAGAACGTTCTCCACGGCGTCTCCAGACTCTGTCACGTCTGTCACATGTGCTCAGTGTGAACCTGCTTTCATCTGTGAAGAGCACAGGGCGCCAGTGGCGAATTTGCCAATCTTGGTGTTCTCTGGCAAATGCCAAACGTCCTGCACGGTGTTGGGCTGTAAGCACAACCCCCACCTGTGGACGTCGGGCCCTCATACCACCCTCATGGAGTCTGTTTCTGACAGTTTGAGCAGACACATGCACATTTGTGGCCTGCTGGAGGTCATTTTGCAGGGCTCTGGCAGTGCTTCTCCTGCTCCTCCATGCACAAAGGCGGAGGTAGCGGTCCTGCTGCTGGGTTGTTGCCCTCCTACGGCCTCCTCCACGTCTCCTGATGTACTGGCCTGTCTCCTGGTAGCGCCTCCATGCTCTGGACACTACGCTGACAGACACAGCAAACCTTCTTGCCACAGCTCGCATTGATGTGCCATCCTGGATGAGCTGCACTACCTGAGCCACTTGTGTGGGTTGTAGACTCTGTCTCATGCTACCACTAGAGTGAAAGCACCGCCAGCATTCAAAAGTGACCAAAACATCAGCCAGGAAGCATAGGAACTGAGAAGTGGTCTGTGGTCACCACCTGCAGAACCACTCCTTTATTGGGGGTGTCTTGCTAATTGCCTATAATTTCCACCTGTTGTCTATTCCATTTGCACAACAGCATGTGAAATTTATTGTCAATCAGTGTTGCTTCCTAAGTGGACAGTTTGATTTCACAGAAGTGTGATTGACTTGGAGTTACATTGTGTTGTTTAAGTGTTCCCTTTATTTTTTTGAGCAGTGTATTTCTATTAGCTCACCACAATAGCCAAACACACAACGCCATTTATTCACAGCCAAGGTAGCTTTCACAAAACCCAGAAATAGAGATAAAATTAATCACTAACCTTTGGACAACTTCATCAGATGACAGTCTTATAACATCATGTTATACAATACATTTATGTTTTGTTCGAAAATGTGCATATTTAGAGCTGCAAATCGTGGTTTTACATTGTGAATACGTAGCCACAATGCACCAAAATGTCAGGAGATATTTTGGACAGTCACCTAATCTAACCAAAGAACTCATCATAAACTTTACTAAAAAATACATGTTGTACAGCAAATGAAAGATACACTGGGTCTTAATGCAACCGCTGTGTTAGATTTTTTAAAATAACTTTAGCACAACATACAGCATGCAATATTGTGAGACAGCGCCCTACAATTCTCCGCCTTGTTGGAGCCAACATAAAACACAAAAATACGAAATAACATCATAAATATTCTCTTACTTTGATGATCTTCCATCAGAATGTTGTGCAAGGAGTCCTAGTTCCAGAATAAATCGTTGTTTGGTTTTAGAATGTCCATTTCTTCTGTCGAATCAGCAACTTTGGCTAGCCATGTGGAGCTCACGTGTCCAAGAAATCGTTGCGCCTGGAACGAAATATTCCAAAAGTCCCAATAAACATTGAATAAACTGGTCAAACTCGGTTGAAAAATCCTACTTATGATGTTTTTCTCATATGTATCCAATAAAATCAGAGCCGGAGCATTTCGTCGTGTATACATAACGCATTTCAGAAGACAATGTGGAGTTCCCCTGTGCGCCATTGAAAACTGACAAAAGAGCGGACCTGTTACTCCAAAAGCTCTCATTCGGCCTCACATCAAGCTAGACACCCCATTCAACCTTCTACTGCCTCTTGACATCTAGTGGAAGGCGTATGAAGTGCATACAGATCCATAAATATAAGCCAGTTGAATAGGCAGGCCCTGACACAGAGCCCCATTTTCAGAATGTTCACTTCCTGTCTGGAAGTTTGCTGCCAAATGAGTTCTGTTTTACTCACAGATATAATTCAAACAGTTTTAGAAACTTCAGAGTGTTTTCTATCCAATAGTAATAATAATATGCATATTGTATGATCTAGAACAGAGTACGAGGCCGTTTAATTTGGGCACGATTTTTTCCCAAAGTGAAAACAGCGCCCCCTATTAAGAAGAAGTTTTAAGGGAGTATGCGAGCATACTCGTTTGAGTTCAGAACTAGCCAAACCGAAGAATGCTGAAGCCTTTAATCTGCATTCAATCTTCTCTTTTCTCATTTCCTCTCATATGCTCTCCTCTCCTTTCCTTTCCTCTCCTTTCCTCTCCTTTCCTTTCCGTTCCTATCCGCTCATTTCCTCTCCTTTCCTTTCCGTTCCTATCCTCTCCTTTCCTTTCCTTTCCTTTTCTCTCCTCTTTCAGAGGTCCAAGCTGCTGGACTATCTGTCTCAGTCCTGCTTTTCAGTCTGCTGGAGGAGAAAGGTACCACAGGCTCTACTGGGGCTAGCCTGAGATAGTAGTTACTATAGCCTTTAACTACCTCTGTGTGCTGTAGCTCACTGGGCTCCATAGTGGTTTGTGCTAGCGTTTAGCCTGTGTTAGCAATTAGCCTGTGCTAAGTGTTTAGCCTGTATTAGCTAACTGGGGGTTGTGGATAATAATCTAAGTGATTAATTCTTCCTTGTCATTTTTCTCTCTCCATCAGTCTACAGCGGCATCCCCAGACGAGGACCTCTTGGCATATTCGTTCCGGCCGCCGCCGAGCCCCCCGTTTAACTTTTACGAAGACATTGATGACACAGTTAATGGGGGTGACATCATGACTAATGTCTGTGACCTCACAGTCGCCGAAGAAACGGAATGGTCCAAGCCCCTCCCCCTGCCGACACCAGAGGAGAAGATGAGGCAGCAGGCGCAGGCCATCGCCGCTGACATAGTACCCATCAACATCACTGGTACACACACACACATACCTCACCATGCTCTACGGAGGCGGATGAAAACTGAAGAGATCTTCCCAGATATCCAGATTAACCCTCAGTATGTATGTGTAACAGTCGTTTCTCTCCCCTCCATCCAGGTGAAAGTTTTGAGCGTCAGGCCAGTTTCCGGCGAGCGTTAGCCAACACGGACACTCTGATCCGTCATCCCCGGAACAAACTCACACGTCGCAAGACCATCACCGGAATACCTGATGACATCACCAGATGTCTGGGTATGGCTCTACTCTGTGTGTGTGTGTTTGCACCCAGACCTTGTCTTTAGTAAACTTTATAACCTCTCCCTTTCTCTCTCCTGTTTCCCCTTTCTGTCTCTCTGTCTCTCTGTCTCTCTCTATCTCTGTCTCTCTCCGTCTCTCTGTCTCTGTCTCTGTCTCTGTCTCTCTCTCAATTTCAATTCAATTCAAAGGGCTTTATTGGCATGGGAAACATACTGTATGTTAACATTGCCAAAGCAAGTGAAATAGATAATAAATAAAAGTACAATAAACAATAGAGAAAATGAACAGTATACACTAAACTCACAAAAGTTCACTCTCAGTTCCGAAGGAATAGAGACATTTCAAATGTCATATTATGGCTATATACAGTGTTGCAACGATGTGCAAATGTAAAAATAGTTCCATGGCGTACACATCAATGACAATTTGAAATGTTCCACCAACACAGACAGTGTTCTTCAGGAGGCTGAAGAAATTCAGCTTGGCCCCCTAAGACCCTCAGAAACGTTTACAGAGAGAGAGCATCCTGCTGGGCTGTATCACCACATGGTACGGCAACTGCACCGCCTGCAACCTCAGGGCTGTCCAGATGATGGTGCAGTCTGCCCAACGCTTCACCAGTGGCACACCGCCTGCAACCTCAGGGCTGTCCAGATGATGGTGCAGTCTGCCCAACGCTTCACCAGTGGCACACCGCCTGCAACCTCAGGGCTGTCCAGATGATGGTGCAGTCTGCCCAACGCTTCACCAGTGGCACACCGCCTGCAACCTCAGGGCTGTCCAGATGATGGTGCAGTCTGCCCAACGCTTCACCAGTGGCACACCGCCTGCAACCTCAGGGCTGTCCAGATGATGGTGCAGTCTGCCCAACGCTTCACCAGTGGCACACCGCCTGCAACCTCAGGGCTGTCCAGATGATGGTGCAGTCTGCCCAACGCTTCACCAGTGGCACACCGCCTGCCCTTCAGGACACCGACAGCACCCGATGTCATAGGAAGGCCATAAAGATCATCAACGACATCAACCACCCAAGTCACGGCTATCATCCAGAAGGAGAGGTCAGTACAGGTGCATCAAAGATGGGACCGTGAGACTGAAAAACAGCTTCTACCTCAAGGGCATCAGACTGTTAAATATCCATCACTAGCCACTACCACCCGGTTACTCAACCCTGCACCTTAGAGGCTGCTGACCCGTATACATAGACATGGAATCACTGGTCACTTTAAATGGAACACTGGTCACTTTAAATGGAACACTGGTCACTTTAAATGGAACACTGGTCACTTTAAATGGAACACTGGTCACTTTAAATGGAACACTGGTCACTTTAAATGGAACACTGGTCACTTTAAATGGAACACTAGTCACTTTAAATGGAACACTGGTCACTTTAAATGGAACACTGGTCACTTTAAATGGAACACTGGTCACTTTAAATGGAACACTGGTCACTTTAAATGGAACACTGGTCACTTTAAATGGAACACTGGTCACTTTAAATGGAACACTGGTCACTTTAAATGGAACACTGGTCACTTTAAATGGAACACTGGTCACTTTAAATGGAACACTAGTCACTTTAAATGGAACACTGGTCACTTTAAATGGAACACTGGTCACTTTAAATGGAACACTGGTCACTTTAAATGGAACACTGGTCACTTTAAATGGAACACTGGTCACTTTAAATGGAACACTGGTCACTTTAAATGGAACACTGGTCACTTTAAATGGAACACTGGTCACTTTAAATGGAACACTGGTCACTTTAAATGGAACACTGGTCACTTTAAATGGAACACTGGTCACTTTAAATGGAACACTGGTCACTTTAAATGGAACACTGGTCACTTTAAATGGAACACTGGTCACTTTAAATGGAACACTGGTCACTTTAAATGGAACACTGGTCACTTTAAATGGAACACTGGTCACTTTAAATGGAACACTGGTCACTTTAAATGGAACACTGGTCACTTTAAATGGAACACTGGTCACTTTAAATGGAACACTGGTCACTTTAATAATGTTATCTACTGCTTTACCTATCTCATATGTTTATACTGTATTCTGTATTTTAGTCAATGCCACTTCCGACATCATATTTATATATTTCTTAATTCCAGTATTTTACTTTTAGATTTGTGTATTGTTGTGAATTGTTAGATACTACTCCACTGAACAATATAATTTTGCTACACCCACAATAACATCTGCACACAGTATATATACAGTTGAAGTCGGAAGTTTACGTACACTAAGGTTGGAGTCATTAAAACCCGTTTTTCAACCACTCCACAGATTTCTTGTTAACAAACTATAGTTTTGGCAAGTCAGTTAGGACATCTACTTTGTGCATGACACAAGTAATTTTTCAAACAATTGTTTACATACACATTATTTCACTTATAATTCACATACAGTCACATACAATTCCAGTGGGTCAGAAGTTTACATACACTAAGTTGACTGTGCCTTTAAACAGCTTGGAAAATTCCAGAAAATTATGTCATGGCTTTAGAATCTTCTGATAGGCTAATTGACATCATTTGAGTCAATTGGAGGTGTACCTGTGGATTTATTTCAAGGCCTGCACAGTGCCTCTTTGCTTGACATCATGGGAAAATCAAAAGAAATCAGCCAAGACCTCCGAAAAAGAATTGTAGACCTCCACAAGTCTGGTTCATCCTTGGGAGCAATTTCCAAACGCCGGAAGGTACAACGTTCATCTGTACAAACAATAGTATGCAAGTATAAACACCATGGGACCACGCAGCCATCATATCGCTCAGGAAGGAGATGCGTTTTGTCTCCTAGAGATTAACGTACTTTGGTGTGAAAAGTGCAAATCAATCCCAGAACAACAGCAAAGGACCTTGTGAAGATGCTGGAGGAAACAGGTAGAAAAGTATCTATATCCACAGTAAAATCAAATCAAATCAAATGTATTTATAAAGCCCTTCTTACATAAGCTGATATCTCAAAGTGCTGTACAGAAACCCAGCCTAAAACCCCAAACAGCAAGCAATGCAGGTATAGAAGCATGGTGGCTAGGAAAGACTCCCTAGAAAGGCCAAAACCTAGGAAGAAACCTAGAGAGGAACCAGGCTATGCGGGGTGGCCAGTCCTCTTCTGGCTGTGCCGGGTGGAGATTATAACAGAACATGGCCAAGATGTTCAAATGTTCATAAATGACCAGCATGGTCAAATAATAATAATCACAGTAGTTGTTGAGGGTGCAATAAGTCAGCAACTCAGGAGTAAATGTCAGTTGGCTTTTCATAGCCGATCATTAAGAGTATCTCTACCGCTCCTGCTGTCTCTAGAGAGTTGAAAACAGCAGGTCTGGGACAGGTAACACGTCCGGTGAACAGGTCAGGGTTCCATAGCCGCAGGCAGAACAGTTGAAACTGGAGCAGCAGCACGGCCAGGTGGACTGGGGACAGCAAGGAGTCATCATGCCGGGTAGTCCTGAGGCATGGTCCAAAGGATCAGGTCCTCTGAGAGAGAGAAAGAAAGAGAGGAAGAGAGAATTAGAGAGAGCATACTTAAATTCACACAGGACACCAGATAAGACAGGAGAAGTACTCCAGATATAACAGACTGACCCTAGCCCCCCGACACATAAACTACTGCAGCATAAATACTGGAGGCTGAGACAGGAGGGGTCAGGAAACACTGTGGCCCCATCCGATGATACCCTCGGACAGGGCCAAACAGGCAGGATATAACCCCACCAACTTTGCCAAAGCACAGCCCCCACACCACTAGAGGGATATCTTCAACCACCAACTTACCATCCTGAGACAAGGCCGAGTATAGCCCACAAAGATCACGTCAGTGACTCAACCCACTCAAGTGACGCACCCCTCCTAGGGACGGCATGGAAGAGCACCAGTAAGCCCGTGACTCAGCCCCTGTAATAGGGTTAGAGGCAGAGAATCCCAGTGGAGAGAGGGGAACCGGTCAGGCAGAGACAGCAAGGGTGGTTCGTTGCTCCAGAGCCTTTCCGTTCACCTTCACACTCTTCGGCCAGACTACACTCAGTCATATGACCCACTGAAGAGATGAGTCTTCAATAAAGACTTAAAGGTTGAGACCGAGTCTGCGTCTCTCACATGGGTAGGCAGACCATTCCATTAAAATGGAGCTCTATAGGAGAAAGCCCTGCCTCCAGCTGTTTGCTTAGAAATTCTAGGGACATTTAGGAGGCCTGCGTCTTGTGACCGTAGCGTGCGTGTAGGTATGTACGGCAGGACCAAATCGGAAAGATAGGTAGGAGAAAGCCCATGTACTGCTTTGTAGGTTAGCAGTAAAACTTTGAAATCTAGCACTGGAGTAATATGAACAAATATTTTGGTTCTAGTCAGGATTCTAGCAGCTGTATTTAGCACTAACTGAAGTTTATTTAGTGCTTTATCCAGGTAGCTGGAAAGTAGAGCATTGCAGTAGTCTAACCTAGAAGTAACAAAATCATGGATTCATTTTTCTGCATAATTTTTGGACAGATAGTTTCTGATTTTTGCAATGTTACATAGATGGGAAAAAACTGTCCTTGAAACAGTCTTGATATGTTCGTCAAAAGAGAGATCAGGGTCCAGAGTAACGCCGAGGTCCTTCACAGTTTTATTTGAGACGACTGTACAACCATCAAGATTGATTGTCAGATTCAACAGAAGATCTCTTTGTTTCTTGGGACCTAAAACAAGCATCTCTGTTTTGTCCGAGTTTAAAAGTAGAAAGGTTGCAGCCATACGATTCCTTATGTCTGAAACACAGGCTTCTAGCGAGGGCAATTTTGGAGCTTCACCATGTTTCATTGAAATGTACAGCTGTCTGTTATCTGCATAGCAGTGAAAGTTAACATTATGTTTTCGAATTACATCCCCAAGAGGTAAAATATATAGTGAAAACAATAGTGGTCCTTAAACGGAACCTTGAGGAACACCGACATTTACAGTTGATTTGTTAGAGGACAAACCATTCACATAGACAAACTGATATCTTTCCAACAGATAAGATCTAAACCAGGCCAGAACTTGTCCGTGTAGACCAATTTGGGTTTCCAATCTCTCGAAAAGAATGTGGTGATGATATCAAAAGCCGCACTCAGGTCTAGGAGTACAAGGACAGATGCAGAGCCTCGGTCTGACGCCATTAAAAGGTAATTTACCACCTTCACAAGTGCAGTCTCAGTGCTATGATGGGGTCTAAAACCAGACTGAAGCATTTCGTATACATTGTTTGTCTTCAGGAAGGCAGTGAGTTGCTGCGCAAAATCTTTTTCTAACATTTTTGAGAGGAATGGAAGATTTGATATAGGCCAATAGTTTTTTAATATTTTCTGGGTCAAGGTTTGGCTTTTTCAAGACAGGCTGTATTACTGCCACTTTTAGTGAGTTTGGTACACATCCGGTGGATAGAGAGACGGTTATTATGTTCAACATAGGAGGGCCAAGCACAGGAAGCAGCTCTTTCAGTAGTTTAGTTGGAATAGGGTCCAGTATGCAGCTTGAAGGTTTAGAGGCAATTATTATTTTCATCATTATGTCAAGAGATATAGTACTAAAACACTTAAGTGTCTCTCTTGATCCTAGGTCCTGGCAGAGTTGTGCAGACTCAGGACAACTGAGCTTTGGAGGAATATGCAGATTTAAAGAGGAGTCTGTAATTTGCTTTCTAATGATCATGATATTTTCCTCAAAGAAGTTCATGAATTTATTACTGCTGAAGTGAAAGCCGTCCTCTCTTGGGGAATGCTGCTTTTTAGTTAGCTTTGCGACAGTATCAAAAATAAATTTTGGATTGTTCTTATTTTCCTCAATTAAGTTGAAAAAATAGGATGATCGAGTAGCAGTGAGTGGTCTTCGATACTGCACGGTACTGTCTTTCCAAGCTAGTCGGAAGACTTCCAGTTTGGTGTGGCACCATTTCCGTTCCAATTTTCTGGAAGCTTGCTTCAGAGCTCGGGTATTTTCTGTGTACCAGGGAGCTAGTTTCTTATGACAAATGTTTTTCGTTTTTAGGGGTGCAACTGCATCTAGGGTATTGCGCAAGGTTAAATTGAGTTCCTCAGTTAGGTGGTTAACTGATTTTTGTATTAATTAATGAATTAATTTAATGAATTTTTGTCCTCTGGCGTCCTTGGGCAGGCAGAGGGGGTCTGGAAGGGAATCAAGGAATCTTTGGGTTGTCTGAGAATTTATAGCACAACTTTTGATGATCCTTGGTTGGGGTCTGAGCAGATTATTTGTTGCGATTGCAAACGTAATAAAATGGTGGTCTGATAGTCCAGGATTATGAGGAAAAACATCCACAACATTTATACCACGGGACAAACTAGGTCCTGAGTATGACTGTGACAGTGAGTAGGTCCAGAGACATGTTGCACAAAACCCACTAAGTCGATGATGGCTCTGAAAGACGTTTGGAGTGGGTCTGTGGACTTTTCCATGTGAATATTAAAATCACCAGAAATGTGAATATTATCTGCTATGACTACAAGGTCCGATAGGAATTCAGGGAACTCAGTGAGGAATGCTGTATATGGCCCAGGAGGCATGTAAACAGTAGCTATAAAAAGTGATTGAGTAGGCTGCATAGATTTCATGACTAGAAGCTCAAAAGACGAAAACATCGGTGGGTTTTTGTGAATTGAAATTTGCTATCGTAAATGTTAGCAACACCTCCGCCTTTGCGGGATGCGCGGGGGATATGGTCACTAGTGTAACCAGGAGGTGAGGCCTCATTTAACACAGTAAATTCATCAGGCTTAAAGCATGTTTCAGTCAGGCCAATCACATCAAGATTATGATCAGTGATTAGTTCATTGACTATAACTGCCTTTGAAGTGAGGGATCTAACATTAAGTAGCCCTATTTTGAGATGTGAGGTATCACGATCTCTTTCAATAATGGCAGGAATGGAGGAGGTCTTTATTCTAGTGAGATTGCTAAGGCGAACACCGCCATGTTTAGTTTTGCCCAACCTAGGTCGAGGCACAGACACGGTCTCAATGGGTATAGCTGAGCTGACTACACTGACTGTGCTAGTGGCAGACTCCACTAAGCTGGTAGGCTGGCTAACAGCCTGCTGCCTGGCCTGCACCCTATTTCATTGTGGAGCTAGAGGAGTTAGAGCCCTGCCTATGTTGGTAGATAAGATGAGAGCACCCCTCCAGCTAAGATGGAGTCCATCACTCCTCAACAGGCCAGGCTTGGTCCTGTTTGTGGGTGAGTCCCAGAAAGAGGGCCAATTATCTACAAATTGTATCTTTTGGGAGGGGCAGAAAACAGTTTTCAACCAGCGATTGAGTTGTGAGACTCTGCTGTAGAGCTCATCACTCCCACTAACTGGGAGGGGGCCAGAGACAATTACTCGTTGCCGACACATCTTTCTAGCTGATTTACACGCTGAAACTATGTTGCGCTTGGTGACCTATGACTGTTTCATCCTAACATCGTTGGTGCCGACGTGGATAACAATATCTCTATACTCTCTACACTCGCCAGTTTTAGCTTTAGCCAGCACCATCTTCAGATTAGCCTTAATGTCGGTAGCCCTGCCCCCTGGTAAACAGTGTATGATCGCTGGATGATTCTTTTTAAGTCTAATACTGCGGGTAATGGAGTCACCAATGACTAGGGTTTTCAATTAGTCAGAGCTAATGGTGGGAGGCTTCAGCGTCTCAGACCCCGTAACGGGAGGAGTAGAGACCAGAGAAGGCTCGGCCTCTGACTCGCTGTTTAATGGGGAAAACCGGTTGAAAGTTTCTGTCGGCTGAATGAGCGACACCGGTTGAGCATTCCTACAGCATTTCCCTCCAGAAGCCATGAGAAAGTTGTCCAGCTGCGGGGACCGTGCGAGGGGATTTGTACTAACGTTACTATCTGTACTTACTGGTGGCACAGACGCTGTTTCATCCTTTCCTACACTGAAATTACCCTTGCCTAACGATTGCGTCTGAAGCTGGGCTTGCAGCACAGCTATCCTCGCCGTAAGGCGATCGTTCTCCTCTATATTATGAGTACAGCGACTGCAATTAGAAGGCATCATGTTAATGTTACTACTTAGCTTCGGCTGTTGTGAGGTCCAATTTTGTGTTTGTCCCATTTTGTGAATTCTTGGTTGGTGAGCAGACCCCAGACCTCACAACCATAAAGGGCAATGGGTTCTATAACCGATTAAATAATTTTTTGCCAGATCCTAATTGGGATGTTGAATTTTCTGTTCCTTTTGATGGCATAGAAGGCCCTTCTAGCCTTGTCTCTCAGATAGTTCACAGCTTTGTGGAAGTTTCCTGTGGCTCTGATGTTGAGGCCGAGGTACATATAGTTTTGTGTGTGTTCTATGGCAATGGTGTTGAGATAGTATTTGTGGTCCTGGCAACTGGACCTTTTTTGGAACACCATTTTTTTTGTCTTAATGAGATTTACTGTCAGGGCCCAGGTCTGACAGAATCTGTGCAAAAGATCTAGATGCTTCTGTATGCTCTCCTTGATTGGGGACAGAAGCACCAGATCATCAGCAAACAGTAGACATTTGACTTCAGAGTGTAGTAGGGTGAGGCCGGGTGCTGCAGACTGTTCAAATGTCCTCGCCAATTCGTTGATATATATGTTGAAGAGGGTGGTGCTCAAGCTGCATCCCTGTCTCACCCCACGGCCCTGTGGAAAGAAATGTGTGTGTTTCTTGCCAATTTTACCAGCACACTTGTTGTTTGTGTACATGGATTCTATAATGTGTGTTTTTGAAATCACCAAATCATAAGAAGACTTTGCCTTTAATTTGGTTTATTTGTTTGTCAATTAGGGTGTGCAGGGTTAATATGTGGTATGTCGTACGGTAATTTGGTAAAAGCCAATTTGACATTTTCTCAGTACATTGTTTTCACAGAGGACGTGTACTCTATCTTTTCCTCTCCTCTCCTCTCCTCTCCTCTCCTCTCCTCTCCTCTCCTCTCCTCTCCTCTCCTCTTCTCTCCTCTCCTCTCCTCTCCTCTCCTCTCCTCTCCTCTCCTCTCCTCTCCTCTTCTCTCCTCTCCTCTCCTCTTTTTTCTTATCCTCTCCCATCCTCTCTTCCTCTACAGAACATGAAGCTGATGAAGAGCCAGGGTGTAGTGGAACAGTGGTTCAGCCTGGTCAGGACTCTACTTTGGGCCGGATCGGCATTGTCAACACAGCCCTGCTACAGAGCACTATCATGAGGCGCTCACACACCCAGTCACACACGCCCTCACATGCCCCAGAGGCCGGCCAGACGGGGGAGGAGAGAAGAGAGGAGGGAATGTTGGATGAGGAGAGCGTGATGGATAAGAGAGAGGAGGAGGAGAGGAGAGTGGTGAAGTCATCAGTGTGTCGGATCCAGGCCCAGAGAGTACAGGGCATCTCTTCTCTGATGGATTCTCTCACCCCGACCCTCAACCCTAATCCCTCCTTTACTCCTAACCCTCACCCTCACCCTAGCCTCACCCTCAACCCTAACCCTTCCCTTAAGATTCACCCTCACCCTAGCCTCACCCTCACCCCCTCATCTTCCATGGGCAGTGTCTCCCTGGCGGGTGAAGATGGAGGGGAGGGCTTCCACAGCCTCCCTCGTGAGAACACCTTGTCCTCTGTGAGCAGCTGCCTCACCGCCCCCTACAGGACATTCTGCGACACTGCACCCTGCTCTATGGTGAGTATACACTGAGTGTACAAAACATTAAGAACACCGTCCTAATATTGAGTTGCACCTGCTTTTGCCCTCAGAACAGCCTCAATTAATAGGGGCATGGACTCTACATGGTGTCGAAAGCGTTCCACAGGGATGCTGGCCCATGTTGAATCCAATTTTCCCCACAGTTGTGTATTTGTATTTATTATGGATCCCCATTACTCTTCCTGGGGCCCAGCAAAATTAAGGCAGTTTATACAATTTTAAAACATTACAATACATTCACAGATTTCACAACACACTGTGTGTCCTCAGGCCCCTACTCCACCACTACCACATATCTACAGTACTAAATCCATGTGTATGTATAGTGCATATGTTATCGTGTGTGTGTGTGTGTGTGTGTGTGTGTGTGTGTGTGTGTGTGTGTGTGTGTGTGTGTGTGTGTGTGTGTGTGTGTGTGTGTGTGTGTGTGTGTGTGTGTGTGTGTGTGTGTGTGTGTGTGTGTGTGTGTGTGTGTGTGTGTGTGTATGTATGTGTCTGTGCCAATGTTTGTGTTGCTTCACAGTCCTCGCTGTTCCATAAGGTGTTTTTTTTAATCTGTTTTTTAAATCTAATTTTATGTAGTTCCATGTAGTCATGGCTCTATGTAGCACTGTGTGCCACCCATGGTCTGTTCTGGACTTGGGGACTGTGAAGAGACCTCTTGTGGCATGTCTTGTGGGGTATGCATGGGTATGTGAGCTGTGTGCCAGTAGTTTAGACAGACAGCTCGGTGCATTCAACATGTCAATACCTCTCATAAATAAAAGTAATGAAGTCAATCTCTCCTCCACTTTCAGCCAGGAGAGATTGACATGCATATTATTCATATTAGCTCTCTGTGTACATCTAATGGGCAGCCGTGCTGCCCTGTTCTGAGCCAATTGCAAATTTCCTTAGTCCTTTTTTGTGGCACCTGACCACACGACTGAACAGTAGTCAAGGTGCGACCTGCCCTGATTGGTTCCCAATCAGAGGCAGCTGTCTATCGTTGTCTCTGATTTGGAATCATACTTAGGCAGCTTTTTTCCCACCTGTGTTTTGTTGGTAGTTATTTTCTGTTTAGTTTCTGTTACCTGACACACCTGTTCGCTTTCGTTTTGTTACTTTGTTCAAGTGATTTTTGATAAATAAATAATCATGAACACTTTTCACGCTGCGCTTTGGTCCACTCCTTCCGATGACGTTACAGAACTACCCACCATCAAAGGACCAAGCAGCGTGGTAAAAAGGACGAGTGGATATGGGAGGAGATCCTGGACGGAAAAGGACCCTGGAGGCAGGCTGGGGAGTATCGCCATCCAAGGGAGGAGATAGAAGCAGCAAGAGCGGAACGGCGAAGATACGAGGAATTAGAGGAACGGCGACGAGACCAGGAGTCACGACAACAACGGGAGCCCGAGAGGCAGCCCCCCCCCAAAAGAATTGGGGGGTGGCACACGGGGAGATTGGTGGTGTCAGGGTTTAGACCTGAGCCAACTCCCCGTGCTTACCGTGGGGAGCATGTGACCGGTCAGGCACCGTGTTATGCGGTGAAGCGCACTGTGTCTCCAGTGAGCATTCACAGACCGGTGCGCTCTGTGCCAGCGCCCCTCATTTGCCTTGCGGAATTGGGCATCCAGCCAGGACGGGTTGTGCCAGCTCTCCGCTCGAGACCTCCAGTGCGCCTCCACGGCCCAGTGTATCCGGTGCCAGCTCCACGCACCAGGCTTCCAGTGCATCTCCCCAGCCTGGTAAGCCCTGTGGCAGCTCCACGCACCAGGCTTCCCATACGCCTCCCCAGTCCGGTGAGACCTGTTCCGGTTCCACGAACCAGGCCTCCAGTATGTCTCCCCAGCCTGGTAAGCCCTGTGGCAGCTCCACGCACCAGGCTTCCAGTACGTCTCCTCAGTCCGGTGAGACCTGTTCCGGTCTCACTCTTTCTAAAGACTGTTGACATCTAGTGGTAGCCCTAGGAACTGCAATCGGGGATGATTTCGCCCTATTATATAAGTGCCAGCCATTGAAATCAGTGGTATGCTGATTTCTTTGTTGTTGATGGTTTGTCCTCGGGGTTTCGCCTGCCATTTCAGTTCTGTTATACTCACATACATTATTTTAACAGTTTTAGAAACGTTTGAGTGTTTCTATCGAAATCTACCATTATATGCATATCCTAGCTTCTGGGCCTGAGTAGCAGGCAGTTTACTTTGGGCACACTTTTCATCCGGACGCAAAATACCGCTCCCTATCCCAAAGAAGTTAAAGCATATATCTGCGGCGTAAAAATGTGATCAATACATGTTGATTTAATTCCTGTGCTGCTTGTAAATACCCTGGTAGGTTAACTGATAACCTGAACCAGGTTGCAGGCACTGGTTACAGTTTGAAGGTTTTTCTTGAGTGGACAGCTTGATGATAGCCAGTCAATATTTAAATCAGAAAATATACTTCTCTGTTGATATCACATACATTATCAAGCATTTCACACATATTATCCAGATACTGACTGCACTTGGTGGTCTATAGCAGCTTCCCACAAGAATGAGTTTTAGGTGAGGCAGATGAACCTGTAGCCATATTACTTCAACAGTATTTAACATTAGATCGTCTCTAAGCTTTACAGGAATGTGGTTCTGAATATAGACCACAACACCGCCTCATTTTTCATTTCTGTCTTTCAGTAGATGTTATAACCATGTATTGCTACCACTGTATCATCAAAGGTATTATCTAAGTGAGTTTCAGAGATAGTCAGAATATGAATGTCATCTGTTACAAGCAAGTTATTGATTTCCTGGACCTTGTTTCTTAGGCTACATATGTTAATATGAGCTTTAGCACTTTACTGTGTTGCTTGATTGTTTCTAATGCTTTACTGGGAAGCTTATCAGAGGTAGACTTACTCATGTTATTTACATTGGAGCTGATAGTGCATGGTGAGCTGCATTAAGTGGTCTTCCTACTAGGGCACACCGCCTCAGTCCTAACAGTATAACTCTGGTTTATAGGCTCATGATTACTGCTTACAATAGCTGTAGGATAAACAGATGTATTCGGTGCAATTAGGGGTACATCAATTTAATTACTCACATTGTGTTTGCCAATGCCCCTAAGATCATGTACATTTGATGCAGCATTATGAGGACTCATTGTCACAATGGTAGAGATTAACTGAGCTGGTCTTGGATCATTTACCAGTCATTGTTTCAACGCAGCCTTGAAATGCGTGGACAGAGTCCAGGAGCCAAGATGATTTGGATGGACTCCGTCATTCCTGTAGAGTATCTTCTGTTTCCAGAAGGTGTCAAAGTTATCAATAAAAGAGACTCCAGCAGAGCTACAGTAGTCTTTTAGCCAGATGTGTAATGCCGGCAGTCTGTTATTATCTTTCACACCCGCGGCCCAACGATGGTACTGGACCTGAAATTACTGGCAGTTTTTTGGAGTCTTTTAATGCTAAAACCAGTTCTTTAAAATACATTTTCAAATGTTGCGAGCTAGCCTTCCTGATGTCGTTTGACCCCACATGGACTACGACAGTGTCAACTCCCGGCATCTGTGGTAGACCTGTCGGAAGCAGCCTTGTTACGTCCTGTACTCGTGCTCATGGGTAGCACATGGTTTTTGCCTTTGGGACCGAGATGTTTCTCACCGTAGAGCTGCCTATGATAACAGCTGGTGATGTTGAATGGGCCGGTCTCTCAGGCGGGAGCTCCGAGGATCTGAACCCGTGGTAGATGCCACCTGAGAGGGAGACAGAACCGAGGACCAAGATGCAGGTACCTCCTGATCCGATTTTGATTTGGAAGCCACCACTGATGAAGGCGCCAGAACCTCTGGATCCAGGGCGGCAAAGCTGTTTCTGGTCTGTGCCAGTCCAAAAAAAACAGAAATCTCATAATTAAAATTCCTCAGACATTCATGTGTCTAATATCATTTTAAAGGTAATCTTGTTGTTAATCCCACCAAAGTGTCCGATTTCAAATAGGCTTTTCAGCGAAAGCACTACAAACGATTATGTTAGGTCACCACAAAACCCCAATAATCACAGCCATTTTTTCCAGCTAAAGATAGCTTCACAAAAACCAGAATAGAGATAAAAAGAATCACTAACCATCAATTATTTTCATCAGATGACACTCATAGGACTTCATGTTACACAATACATGCATGTTTTGTTTGATTAAATTCATATTTATATCAAAAAATCTGAGTTTACATTGAGGCGACTAGATTCACTAGTTGCAAAAACATCAAGACTTTGCATAGCCACATCGTTTCAACAGAAATACTCATCATAAATATAGATGATAATACAAGTTATACACATGGAATTATAGATATACCTCTCCTTAATGCAACCGCTGTGTCAGATTTCAAAAAAACTTTACAGAAAAAGAAACCCACGCTATAATCTGAGATGGCGCTCAAAAGTAAAACACCACAGCCGCAAAGATGGCGTCAACATAAACAAGAAAATATATGATAAATATATGATATATACAGTGGGGAGAACAAGTATTTGATACACTGCCGATTTTGCAGGTTTTCCTACTTACAAAGCATGTAGAGGTCTGTCATTTTTATCATAGGTACACTTCAACTGTGAGAGACGGAATCTAAAACAAAAATCCAGAAAATCACATTGTATGATTTTTAAGTAATTAATTTGCATTTTATTGCATGACATAAGTATTTGATCACCTACCAACCAGTAAGAATTCCGGCTCTCACAGACCTGTTAGTTTTTCTTTAAGAAGCCCTCCTGTTCTCCACTCATTACCTGTATTAACTGCACCTGTTTGAACTCGTTACCTGTATAAAAGACACCTGTCCACACACTCAATCAAACAGACTCCAACCTCTCCACAATGGCCAAGACCAGAGAGCTGTGTAAGGACATCAGGGATAAATTGTAGACCTGTACAAGGCTGGGATGGGCTACAGGACAATAGCCAAGCAGCTTGGTGAGAAGGCAACAACTGTTGGCACAATTATTAGAAAATGGAAGAAGTTCAAGATGACGGTCAATCACCCTCGGTCTGGGGCTCCATGCAAGATCTCACCTCGTGGGGCATCAATGATCATGAGGAATGTGAGGGATCAGCCCAGAACTACACGGCAGGACCTGGTCAATGACCTGAAGAGAGCTGGGACCACAGTCTCAAAGAAAACCATTAGTAACACACTACGCCGTCATGGATTAAAATCGTGCAGCGCACGCAAGGTCCCCCTGCTCAAGCCAGCGCATGTCCAGGCCCGTCTGAAGTTTGCCAATGACCATCTGGATGATCCAGAGGAGGAATGGGAGAAGGTCATGTGGTCTGATGAGACAAAAATAGAGCTTTTTGCTCTAAACTCCACTCGCCGTGTTTGGAGGAATAGAAGGATGAGTACAACCCCAAGAACACCATCCCAACCGTGAAGCATGGAGGTGGAAACATCATTCTTTGGGGATGCTTTTCTGCAAAGGGGACAGGACGACTGCACCGTATTGAGGGGAGGATGGATGGGGCCATGTATCGCGAGATCTTGACCAACAACCTCCTTCCCTCAGTAAGAGCATTGAAGATGGGTCGTGGCTGGGTCTTCCAGCATGACAACGACCCGAAACACACAGCCAGGGCAACTAAGGAGTGGCTCCGTAAGAAGCATCTCAAGGTCCTGGAGTGGCCTAGCCAGTCTCCAGACCTGAACCCAATAGAAAATCTTTGGAGGGAGCCGAAAGTCCGTATTGCCCAGCGACAGCCCCGAAACCTGAAGGATCTGGAGAAGGTCTGTATGGAGGAGTGGGCCAAAATCCCTGCTGCAGTGTGTGCAAACCTGGTCAAGAACTACAGGAAACGTATGATCTCTGTAATTGCAAACTAAGGTTTCTGTACCAAATATTCAGTTCTGCTTTTCTGATGTATCAAATACTTATGTCATGCAATAAAATGCAAATTAATTACTTAAAAATCATACAATGTGATTTTCTGGATTTTTGTTTTAGATTCCTTCTCTCACAGTTGAAGTGTACCTATGATAAAAATTACAGACCTCTACATGCTTTGTAAGTAGGAAAACCTGCAAAATTGTCAGTGTATCAAATACTTGTTCTCCCCACTGTATATACCTTTGATGATCTACATCAGAAAGCACACCAGGAATCCCAGGTCCACAATAAATGTTTGTTTTGTTCGAAAAAATCCGTTATTTATGTCCAAATACCTTCTTTTGTTAGCGCGTCTGGTTTACATATCCAAACGCTAATTCTGGTCAGTGTTATATCGGACAAAAACTTCAAAAAGTGATATTACCGGTCGAAGAAACATTTCAAACTAAGTACACAATCAATCATTAGGATGTTTTTAACATATAGCTTCAATAAAGTTCCAACCGGAGTATTCTTTCTTGTCTTCGTGAGCAATGGAACGCAAGTGACTACCATGAGGAAAAAGCATGATCAGAAAATGGCTGCTTGATGGACACCTGACTGATTCTGCTATCATTCTCTCCCACAACATCATAGAAGTCTCATTATAATTTCTATTGATGGTTGACATCTAGTGGAACCCCTAGCCAGTGCACAATCATTCATATCTCAAGTGGATTTCATTAAGGACTCTGGTGAATACATACAAGCTCAGATTTCTGACTTCCTGTTTTGATTTCAACTCAGGATTTTGCCTGCCAATATGAGTTCTGTTAATCTCACAGACATAATTCAAACAGTTTTAGAAACTTTAGAGTGTTTTCTATTCAATACTAATAATAATATGCAAATATTAGCAACTATGACTGAGGAGCAGGCCGTTTGATATGGGCACCTTTCATCCAAGCTACTCAATACTGCCCCTTCAGCCATAAGAAGTTAAAGAACTCCTCCCTTTCATCTACACTGATTGAAGTGGATTTAACACGTGACATCAATAAGGAATCCTAACTTTCATCTGGATTCACCTGGTCAGCCTATGTCATGGAAAGAGCACGTGTTCCTAATGTTTTGTCCAGCAGTGTATATTATGCTATTATTGTGTTATTATTATATTATTATTTTATTATATTATGATTATTATATTATTATTATATTGTTATTTTATTATTATTATATTAGAATTACTATTATTATATTATTATTATTATATTATTATATTATTATATTATTATTATATTATTACATCATTATTATTATTGTTATTATTATTATTTTATTATTATTATATTATTATTATTATTATTATTATTATTATTATATCATTATTATTATTATTTTATTATTATTATATTATTATTATTATTATTATTATATCATTAATATATTATTATTATTATTATTACATCATTATTATTATATTATTATTATTATTTTATTAATATTATTATAATTTTATTAATATTATATTATTATTATTTTTATTATTTTATTATTATTATTATATTATTATTATATTTGTATTATTAAATTATTATACAACATTATTATTATATCATTATTATTATTATTTTATTTTTATCAAATTATTATACAACATTATTATTATATCATTATCATTATTATTATTTTTATATTAATATATTTGTATTATTATAATATTATTAATATATTATATTTTTTATATATATATTTATTGCCTGTCTTGTCTGTCTCTCCAGGACCATGTCTTCCAGAGCCAGTCAGGGAAGGGTTGGAGCTGCAAATCCCAGAGTCAGAGCACATTGCTCAGGGAGGACTGGAGCTACGTGCCCCTGCTAACCTCCAGCCATTCCTCCCCACTCCATCCTCTCTCCTCCATCTCCTCCCCCTTTCAGACCGACTGCAGCTCTCTCTGCTCCTGGGACGCAGACACCGCCGGACACTCCCCCTTGCAGTGGCTCAAGTCCCACAGCCACGGCTGCATTTCTTCCGACTACGCCACCGGCAACAACTGCTGTCCCCACGGTAACCAAGACCACCACGGTCTCCATAGCAACAGCTGTAACTTGTCACACAGTATCTCGCTGAGGAAGTTCAAGAGGCCCCCCGTTCCCCCTACCCGTTCCACATCGCTACGGCGTAAACCTGCTCGGGGAAAACCGCTGCGCTACAACTTCAACAACCCCAGCAAACCTGGAGATAGAGAGGAGGTGGTGGTGACGGTACAGAGGAGTCTCCAGACCCCCAGTCCTGCTCCCGTTTCCCCTCTGGTCTCCCCTGTTGTGTTTGAGGTGTTCGAGGATCCTTGGGTTCCCCGCTGTCGCAGCTTCAGCAGTCTGAGCAGAGGGGAAAGGGGAGCTGCTGATACAGCCAGCCAGATCAACCAGGTCCCTCACTTCCACAGCTTCCACCAACAGGACAATGCTGCTCAGGACCAGGACTACCCTCCCAGCTACCGCCTCAAGCAGCCTCACCACTCTGCGCCCCGCTCAGCCAGTACTGGAGGGCTGAGCCTGCCTATGGGACCTAAAATGACCGCCTCTTTTCCTAACATGGCCACCTCTGCAGGGAGACTGCAGCGTCTGGCTTCCAACTCCAGCGGACACTCCAGCCAGTGCAACAACCCAACCTCCTCCTCACCCCAAACCACATCCTCACCCCTCACTTCCTCCTCCCTGCCCCTCACCTCCTCCCTTCCCAGGACATGTTCTACCCCTGGCAGAGGAGGGCCCAAACCCCCCATCCCAGAGAGAAAGTCCTCACTCCTCTCCTCCCCCTCTTCCTCCTTTTCTTCCACTTCCTCCCTCTCTTCCTACACCTCTGCTGACTCTGCCAGATACCCTCCTCTTCCCCCTCTTCCGCTCCTCCCTGAGTCCAACACTCCTTCCTCTCTACCTCCACCCTACCCATCCCTTCCGCAACAACAATCACTCCCCTCTCCTCCTCCTCTCCCTCAACTGTGCATCTCTCGTACTCTCCCCTCTCCCCTTCCTCTAACTCAGCCTTCTCTCCCCTCTCCCCCTCCACTACCTCAGCCTTTTCTCCCCGCTTCTCCTCCTCTACCCCAGCCATTCCTCCCCACTCCTCTAACTTGTCTCCCTTCCCTCCTGCCTCCATCCTTTACCTGTGCAGTGCGACAGACTCAGCCCCATCCCTTTTATACACCTGTTACACCTGCCAGTCATGTGACATCATTGCCAGGATTCCCTCCTCCTCCTTCCCCTGAGCTCTTAGAGGATTTAGACCTCTCTATCAACAGCCATCCTCCTCCCCCTCCTCCCCCTCCCCCACCTCCGCCACCTCCTCCCCCTTATACCCACACCCCTACACCACCTTCCCCTCTCCAGAGCACCTCCAGAGTGAGTCCAGGACGGCCCCCCCTCCCCCTGATCACAACCCAAGCCCTGCAGAGAGTCACCCTGCGCTCTGTCAAGAGGCCACAAGAGCTAGCCCCACAGGAGCTAACTAGCATTATGCTAACAAACCCTACATCAGCTAATGTCGAACAAAGCCAAGATAGCAATTATGCTACACTAACTAGCATGATGCTAACCAACGCAACCCCAGCTAATGTTGTCCGGCAGAGCCCAGAGAGCACCGATGCTAAACTAACTAGCATTACGCTAACCAACGCTATGTCAACTAATGATGCCCAGCAGATCACAGAGAGCATTGATGCTAAGCTAAATGGCATCACGCTAACCTGCGCCCAGGAGAGAGTGGAGGGCATGGATGCCACACTAACCAGCACTGTGTTAGAGAGTGTGGAGAGGATCAATGCTATGCTTACTGAGGCTGAAGAAAGACAGACCACTGGCGTTCAGAAAATGGCTGCCAATTCAACTGGCACACTGACAGCATATTTCCAAAAGAGACTTGAAACCAATGATGCTATGCTAAAGACGGTCACAAAGACACCGTCAGAGTCTGTCCCTCCCTGCGCCACACCGACCACTACTCAGCACACTGACAGAACCAGAGAGTCTGTCCCTCCCTGCTCCACACCGACCACTACTCAGCAAACTGACAGAACCAGAGAGGCTGTCCCTCCCTGCTCCACACCGACCACTACTCAGCACACTGACAGAACCAGAGAGTCTGTCCCTCCCTGCTCCACACCGACCACTACTCAGCACACTGACAGAACCAGAGAGTCTGTCCCTCCCTGCTCCACACTGACCACTACTCAACACACTGACAGAACCAGAGAGTCTGTCCCTCCCTGCTCCACACCGACCACTACTCAGCACACTGACAGAACCAGAGAGGCTGTCGGAACAGAAGAAGCCCTCAGTCCCTCAACAACCTCACAGATGCCTAGAACCCCTCAGAAACCTAGAATACCAGAGAACCCTAGAACTCCAGAGGCTATAATGATAGAGAAGCCTAGAACACTGGAGAGGCCTAGAACACTGGAGAGGCCTAGAACCCCAGAAAAGCCTAAAGTGGTTGGTCTCTCTAGGCCACTGAGAGCAGTGGTTTTAAGTTCCAGCTCTCCTGCTGAGAACAGAGAACCAGCGTTACAGAACGGAGAACACACGCCTCGAAAGGAGACCACACCCTGCCTCACCAACGGCCATCTAGAGCACTCAGCGTGTGCAAACACACTCACACACTCCCCTGCTTCCCCCTCCTCCACCCCCCGCAAAGAGAAGCCTCCCATTGCCCTAAAGAACCCTAAACTATCCCTACTGAGGACACACCAGACAGACACACCAACCCCACCACCCGTACTCACAGGTACACCTCCACAGCCCTTTGTCCCAGAGACACCACCCTTTCTGGGGATAAAATTGGCACAGACAGAGTCCCAGACAGAGTCCCAGCCAAAGCCAAAGCCTGAATTCCCTTTCCTGAAACGCTACCAGTCAGAATACTATGCAGCGGAGTTACCACCAAGGCCCTGTCCTTCAGCACCCTGTGTACCACAGTTACCACCAAGGCCCTGTCCTTCAGCACCCTGTGTACCACAGTTACCACCAAGGCCCTGTCCTTCAGCACCCTGTGTACCACAGTTACCACCAAGGCCCTCTCCTCCAACACCCTGTGTACAAAAGTTACCACCAAGGACTTGTCCTCCAGCATCCCGTGTAGCAGAGTTACCACCAAGGCCCTCTCCTCCAGCACCCCGTGTACCAGAGCCACAGCAGGAGTCCTGTCCACTGGAGATGGAGACATACACAGAGACAGAAGCAGAGACAAAGGTAGAGTGTGGCTCTGTGCCATACACAGAGCTGGGGAGATCAGAAGAGAAGGAAGAGAAGGAGGAGAGAGAGAATGTGCACATCACACTGATGCTGGGGAGGAGAGAGGAGGAAGACAGACAGAGGGGAGCCATTGAAGAGGACAGCAGAGATTCTGGAAGTTTCTCTCTGGAAGAGAACAGAGACGCCCTTAGCAGTGCACTGTCAACTGAAGAGGGGGAACTGGAGGAGGAGAGGATGGAATGGGAGAAGAGGGAAGAGAGGCGCAGTCTGGAGACAGATGGGGCCAGCAGCTCCACAGGATCCCTGAGCTCCAGAGAGGACAACGGTGAGTTAAGAAACTCTCTGTCTCTCTCCCTCTTCCCCCCCCCCTTCTCTGTCTCTGTCTCTGTCTCTGTCTCTCTCCCTCTTCCCCCCTTCTGTCTCTGTCTCTGTCTCTGTCTCTGTCTCTGTCTCTGTCTCTGTCTCTGTCTCTGTCTCTGTCTCTGTCTCTGTCTCTGTCTCTGTCTCTGTCTCTGTCTCTCTCTCTCTCTCTCTCTCCTACTGACACATACAGTAGATCTCTTACTGGGTTGTAGATCGTCTACCTTCCTCTGAGTTGAAGATAACCGTAAATCTCTCAACCCCCCCATCCTCCCACCTGCGCTCTCTCCCTGACCCTCTCCCCCCTCTCTTCTGACAGCCTGTAAGCACAAGGACCTCATATCCTTCTCTCTAGCTATCATTCTGTCTCTCTTCAGTTATTTTCTTTACATCTTTCTCCTTCGTCCCTGTCCCTTGTTGTGTTTCTCATGTCTTCATCTCTCTGCCACTAGCTGGAATGAGAGATAGGATCAGGACAGTAGCCAGGGACGGAGTGGAGGAGAGGCTCTCTCAATATCTCTCTCTCTCTTTCTCCTCTCTCTCTTTCTCTCTCTTTCTCTCAATATCTCTCTCTCTCTCTCTCAATTCAATTCAAGGGGCTTTATTGGCATGGGAAATGTGTTAACATTGCCAACGCAAGTGAGGTAGATAATATACAAAAGTGAAATAAACAATACAAATTAACAGTAAACATTACACATACAGAACTTTCAAAAGAATAAAGACATTAAAAATGTCATATTATGTGTATATATACAGTGTTGTAACAATGTACAAATGGTTAAAGTACAAAAGGGAAAATAAATAAGCATAAATATGGGTTGTATTTACAATGGTGTTTGTTCTTCACTGGTTGCCCTTTTCTTGTGGCAACAGGTCAGAAATCTAGCTGCTGTGATGGCACACTGTGGAATTTCACCCAGTAGATATGGGAGTTTATCAAAATTGGGTTTGTTTTCGAATTCTTTGTGGATCTGTGTAATCTGAGAGAAAAATGTGTCTCTAATATGGTCATACATTGGGCAGGAGGTTAGGAAGTGCAGCTCAGTTTCCACCTCATTTTGTGGGCAGTGTGCACATAGCCTGTCTTCTCTTGAGAGCCATGTCTGCCTACGGCGGCCTTTCTCAATAGCAAGGCTATACTCACTGAGTCTGTACATAGTCAAAGCTTTCCTTAAGTTTGGGTCAGTCACAGTGGTCAGGTATTCTGCCACTGTGTACTCTCTGTTTAGGGCCAAATAGCATTCTAGTTTGCTCTGTTTTTTTGTTAATTCTTTCCAATGTGGGCCTCCCTGTTGGCGCAGTGGTCCAGGGCACTGCGTCGCAGCGCTAGCTGTGCCACCAGAGACTCTGGGTTCGCGCCCAGGCTCTGTCGCAGCCGGCCGCGACCGGGAGGTCCGTGGGTCAACGCACAATTAGCCTAGCGTCGTCCGGGTTAGGGAGGGTTTGGCCGGTAGGGATATCCTTGTCTCATCGCGCACCAGCGACTCCTGTGGTGGGCCGGGCGCATTGCGCGCTAACCAAGGTAGCCAGGTGCACGGTATTTCCTCCGACACATTGGTGCGGCTGGCTTCCGGGTTGGATGAGCGCTGTGTTAAGAAGTAGTGTGGCTTGGTTGGGTTGTGTTTCGGAGGACGCATGGCTTTCGTCTCTCCCGAGCCCGTACGGGAATTGTAGCGATGAGACAAGATAGTAACTACTAGCAATTGGATACCACGAAATTGGGGAGAAAAAGGGGGTAAAATTCAAAAAAAATAAAAATACCAATGTGTCAATTATCTTTTTTTTGTTTTCTCATGATTTGCTTGGGTCTAATTGTCCTGTGTCTCTGTGGGGTGTGTTTGTGTTTGTGAACAGAGCCCCAGAACAAGCTTGCTTAGGGGACTCTTCTCCAGGTTCATCTCTCTGTAGGTGATGGCTTTGTTATGGAAGGTTTGGGAATCGCTTCCTTTTAGGTGATTGTAGAATTTAACGGCTCTTTTCTGGATTTTGACAATTAGCGGGTATCGGCCTAATTCTGCTCTGCATGCATTATTTGGTGTTCCACGTTGTACACAGAGGATATTTTTGCAGAATTCTGCATGCAGAGTCTCAATTTGGTGTTTGTCCCATTTTGTGAAATCTTGGTTGGTGAGCGGACCCCAGATCTCACAACACAAAAAAAGGACAGTGGACTGATTCAAGTATTTTTAGCCAGATCCTAATTGGTATGTTGAATTTTATGTTCCTTTTGATGGCATCGAATGCGGAAGTGGAAGTGGAATGTTGAAGTTACCTGTGGTGTTACCTGTGGTGTTACCTGTGGTGTTACCTGTGGTGTTACCTGTGGTGTTACCTGTGGCGCTGGTGTTTAGGCCAAGCTATGTATAGTTTTTTGTGTGCTTTAGGGCAATGGTGTCTAGATGGAATTTGTATTTGTGGTCCTGGCGACTGGACCTTTTGTGGAACACCATTATTTTGGTCTTAATGAGATTTACTGTCAGGGCCCAGGTCTGGCAGAATCTGTGCAAAATATCTAGGTGCTGCTGTAGGCCCTCCTTGGTTGGTGACAGAAGCACCAGATCATCAGCAAACAGTAGACATTTGACTTCAGATTCTAGTAGGGTGAGGCCGGGTGCTGCAGACCTTTCTATGCCCGCGCCAATTCGTTGATATATATTTTGAAGAGGGTGGGGCTTAAGCTGCATCCCTGTCTCACCCCACGACCCTGTGTGAAGAAATGTGTGTGTTTTTACCAATTTTAACCGCACACTTGTTGTTTGTGTACATGGATTTTATAATGTCGTATGTTTTAGCCCCAATAACACTTTCCATCAATTTGTATAGCAGACCCTCATGCCAAATTGAGTCGAAGGCTTTTTTGAAATCAACAAAGCATGAGAAGACTTTGCCTTTGTTTTGGTTTGTTTGGTGGTCAATTAGTGTGTGCAGGGTGAATACATGGTCTGTTGTACGGTAATTTGGTAAAATGCCAATTTGACATTTGCTCAGTACATTGTTTTCATTGAGGAAATGTACGAGTCTGCTGTTAATGATAATGCAGAGGATTTTCCCAAGGTTGCTGTTGACGCATATCCCACGGTAGTTATTGGGGTCAAATTTGTTTCCACTTTTGTGGATTGGGGTGATCAGTCCTTGGTTCCAAATATTGGGGAAGATGCCAGAGCTAAGGATGATGTTCAAGAGTTTTAGTATAGCCAATTGGAATTTGTTGTCTGTATATTTGATCATTTCATTAAGGATACAATCAACACCACAGGCGTTTTTGGGTTGGAGGGTTTTTATTTTGTCCTATAGCTCATTCAAGGTAATTGGAGAATCCAGTGGGTTCTGGTAGTCTTTAATAGTTGATTCTAAGATTTGTATTTGATCCTGTATATGTTTTTTCTCTTTATTCTTTGTTATAGAGCCAAAAAGATTGGAGAAGTGGTTTACCCATACATCTCCATTTTGGATAGATATTTCTTCGTGTTGTTGTATGTTTAGTGTTTTCCAGTTTTCCCAGAAGTGGTTAGAGTCTATTGATTCTTCAATTACATTGAGCTGATTTCTGACGTGCTGTTCCTTCTTTATCCGTAGTGTATTTCTGTATTGTTTTAGTGATTCACCATAGTGAAGGCATAGACTCATAGTGAATGCTCTGAGAGACTCTGGGTTGAGGTCAGTGATAAAGTAATCTACAGTACTACTGCCAAGAGATGAGCTATAGGTGTACCTACCATAGGAGTCCCCTCAAAGCCTACATACCACATACTACATATGTACATACCCAGCATGCGACAGAGCTGCAGGAGTTGTGACCCGTTTTTGTTGGTTATGTTCTCATAGTTATATTGTTACTTCTGACTTCTGTTGACTGCATAATATGGCGGCTATATTTGTGTCTTGATTGGGCTCTGAGCGCCGACTCAGATTATTGCATGGTTTGCTTTTCGTAAAGCTTTTTTGAAATCTGACACAGCGGTTGCATTAAGGAGAAGTGCATCTAAAATTCCATGCATAACAGTTGTATTATTTAGCAATGTTTATTATGAGTATTCCTGTAAATTGATGTGGCTCTCTGCAAAATCAAAGGATGTTTTGTGACTTCTGAACGTAAGGCGCCAATGTATACTGAGATTTTTTGGATATAAATATGAACTTTACCGAACAAAACATACATGTATTGTGTAACATGAAGTCCTATGAGTATCATCTGATGAAGATCATCAAAGGTTAGTGATTAATTCTATCTATATTTCTGATTTTTGTGACGCCTTTCTTTTGCGGGAAAAATGCCTGTGTTTTTCTGTGACTTGGCTCTGACCTAACATAATCGTTTGTGGTGCTTTCGCCGTAAAGCCTATTTGAAATCGGACACTGTGGTGGGATTAACAAGAATTGTATCTTTAAAATGGTGTGAAATACTTGTATGTTTGAGGAATTTTAATTATGGGATTTCTGTTGTTTTGAATTTGGCGCCCTGCACTTTCACTGGCTGTTGTCATATCGATCCCGTTAACGGGATTTCAGCCATAAGAAGTTTTTAAGATAATTTCCTTTTGAATTTCTAGCCAAATGTAAAATATTCCTGTTTTGATTAATTTAATGGAGTGAGTTAGGTCTGCTCTATACCAAATTAGCATACCCCCTGAGTCCCTTCCCTGTTTCACACCTGGTAGTTTGGTGGATGGGACTACCAGCTCTCTGTAACCTAGATGGAAACCAGTGGGTCCGTCTCCTCTATACCAGGTTTCTTGCAGGATGACAATGTCTGTATTGCCGATTTCTAAGGTGAAGTCCGGGTTCCTGCTCTTTAGGCCAAAAGCAAATGACCTCATGCCTTTGATATTCCAGGATGATATAGTGAATGCTTTGTGTTCCATAAAGTGTACAATGTTGTTAGTCGTGTGGTTTGGCCTCAGGCCAGTAAGTGTGAGCAGAGCCTGCTGAGCATCTGGTACATGCCATTGGCTTGGGCTAGTGTAAGAGTGGGGGTTGGGCCTGTTTGCCATCTCACTGCCTCACTCTCTCTATCTCTCTCTTTCTATCTCTCTCTCTCTCTCTTTCTCTCTCTGTGTCTCTCTCTGTCTCTCTCTCTCTCTCAGGTGAGGTGTTTGAAATTTCTTCAGCGGAGGAGATGGTGACACCAGCACGACCGCGGACTGCTGAGGACCTGTTTGCTGCCATACACAGGTATGTCATGACACGTAATGCCACGTCTCCTCCTGTATGTCTGAAAGACACACTATAGTACACTTGTATTATCTCCACATATCATGGGAACAGACAAGGGTGAACATTGTTTTCTGTTCTTACCCAACAATAACACACTTTTCCCATGCGTCTGCGTCTCTCTGTAGCAGTGCAGTCTGGGAAGGCACACACCTTTGATCACCCAGGTGTGTGGGCGTGGCGTTGACAGCAGGTAACACTGATCGGTTGGAGGGTGTAATTAGGGCCGGGATCATCCCGTAGTTCAGTCCCTCTGTAATGAAACATGATGTTATAACTAGTCCCTCTGTAATGAAACATGATGTTATAACTAGTCCCTCTGTAATGAAACATGATGTTATAACTAGTCCCTCTGTAATGAAACATGATGTTATAACTAGTCCCTCTGTAATGAAACATGATGTTATAACTAGTCCCTCTGTAGTGAAACATGATGTTATAACTAGTCCCTCTGTAATGAAACATGATGTTATAACTAGTCCCTCTGTAGTGAAACATGATGTTATAACTAGTCCCTCTGTAATGAAACATGATGTTATAACTAGTCCCTCTGTAATGAAACATGATGTTATAACTAGTCCCTCTGTAGTGAAACATGATATTATAACTAGTCCCTCTGTAGTGAAACATGATGTTATAACTAGTCCCTCTGTAATGAAACATGATGTTATAACTAGTCCCTCTGTAATGAAACATGATGTTATAACTAGTCCCTCTGTAATGAAACATGATGATATAACTAGTCCCTCTGTAATGAAACATGATGATATAACTAGTCCCTCTGTAATGAAACATGATGTTATAACTAGTCCCTCTGTAATGAAACATGATGATATAACTAGTCCCTCTGTAGTGAAACATGATGTTATAACTAGTCCCTCTGTAATGAAACATGATGATATAACATGTCCCTCTGTAATGAAACATGATGTTATAACTAGTCCCTCTGTAGTGAAACATGATGTTATAACTAGTCCCTCTGTAATGAAACATGATGTTATAACTAGTCCCTCTGTAATGAAACATGATGTTATAACTAGTCCCTCTGTAGTGAAACATGATGATATAACTAGTCCCTCTGTAATGAAACATGATGTTATAACTAGTCCCCCTGTAGTGAAACATGATGGTATAACTAGTCCCTCTGTAGTGAAACATGATGTTATAACTAGTCCCCCTGTAGTGAAACATGATGTTATAACTAGTCCCTCTGTAATGAAACATGATGATATAACTAGTCCCTCTGTAGTGAAACATGATGTTATAACTAGTCCCTCTGTAATGAAACATGATGATATAACTAGTCCCTCTGTAATGAAACATGATGTTATAACTAGTCCCTCTGTAATGAAACATGGTGTTATAACTAGTCCCTCTGTAGTGAAACATGATGTTATAACTAGTCCCTCTGTAATGAAACATGATGATATAACTAGTCCCTCTGTAATGAAACATGATGTTATAACTAGTCCCTCTGTAATGAAACATGATGTTATAACTAGTCCCTCTGTAATGAAACATGATGATATAACTAGTCCCTCTGTAATGAAACATGATGTTATAACTAGTCCCTCTGTAATGAAACATGGTGTTATAACTAGTCCCTCTGTAGTGAAACATGATGTTATAACTAGTCCCTCTATAGTGACACATGATGATATAACTAGTCCCTCTGTAATGAAACATGATGTTATAACTAGTCCCTCTGTAATGAAACATGGTGTTATAACTAGTACCTCTGCAGTGAAACATGATGTTATAACTAGTCCCTCTGTAATGAAACATGATGTTATAACTAGTCCCTCTGTAGTGAAACATGATGTTATAACTAGTCCCTCTGTAGTGAAACATGATGTTATAACTAGTCCCTCTGTAATGAAACATGATGTCATAACTAGTCCCTCTGTAGTGAAACATGATGTTATAACTAGTCCCTCTGTAATGAAACATGATGTTATAACTAGTCCCTCTGTAATGAAACATGATGTTATAACTAGTCCCTCTGTAATGAAACATGGTGTTATAACTAGTCCCTCTGTAGTGAAACATGATGTTATAACTAGTCCCTCTATAGTGACACATGATGTTATAACTAGTCCCTCTGTAATGAAACATGATGTTATAACTAGTCCCTCTGTAATGAAACATGGTGTTATAACCAGTCCCTCTGTAGTGAAACATGATGTTATAACTAGTCCCTCTGTAATGAAACATGATGATATAACTAGTCCCTCTGTAATGAAATATGATGGTATAACTAGTCCCTCTGTAGTGAAACATGATGTTATAACTAGTACCTCTGTAGTGAAACATGATGTTATAACTAGTCCCTCTGTAATGAAACATGATGTTATAACTAGTCCCTCTGTAGTGAAACATGATGTTATAACTAGTCCCTCTGTAATGAAACATGATGTTATAACTAGTCCCTCTGTAGTGAAACATGATGTTATAACTAGTCCCTCTGTAATGAAACATGATGGTATAACTAGTCCCTCTGTAATGAAACATGATGTTATAACTAGTCCCTCTGTAATGAAACATGATGTTTTAACCAGTACCTCTGTAATGAAACATGGTGTTATAACTAGTCCCTCTGTAATGAAACATGATGATATAACTAGTCCCTCTGTAGTGAAACATGATGTTATAACTAGTCCCTCTGTAATGAAACATGATGTCATAACTAGTCCCTCTGTAGTGAAACATGATGTTATAACTAGTCCCTCTGTAATGAAACATGATGTTATAACTAGTCCCTCTGTAATGAAACATGGTGTTATAACTAGTACCTCTGCAGTGAAACATGATGATATAACTAGTCCCTCTGTAATGAAACATGATGTTATAACTAGTCCCTCTGTAGTGAAACATGGTGATATAACTAGTCCCTCTAGTGAAACATCATGTTATAACTAGTCCCTCTGTAGTGAAACATGATGTTATAACTAGTCCCTCTGTAGTGAAACATGATGTTATAACTAGTCCCTCTGTAATGAAACATGATGGTATAACTAGTCCCTCTATAGTGAAACATGATGTTATAACTAGTCCCTCTGTAATGAAACATGATGATATAACTAGTCCCTCTGTAGTGAAACATGATGTTATAACTAGTCCCTCTGTAATGAAACATGACGGTATAACTAGTCCCTCTATAGTGAAACATGATGTTATAACTAGTCCCTCTGTAATGAAACATGATGTTATAACTAGTCCCTCTGTAGTGAAACATGATGTTATAACTAGTCCATCTGTAATGAAACATGATGTTATAACTAGTCCCTCTGTAGTGAAACATGATGTTATAACCAGTACCTCTGTAATGAAACATGATGTTATAACTAGTCCCTCTGTAGTGAAACATGATGTTATAACTAGTCCCTCTGTAGTGAAACATGGTGGTATAACTAGTCCCTCTGTAGTGAAACATGATGATATAACTAGTCCCTCTGTAATGAAACATGGTGATATAACTAGTCCCTCTGTAGTGAAACATGATGATATAACTAGTCCCTCTGTAGTGAAACATGATGATATAACTAGTCCCTCTGTAGTGAAACATGATGATATAACTAGTCCCTCTAATGAACCATGATGTTATAACTAGTCCCTCTGTAATGAAACATGATGTTATAACTAGTCCCTCTGTAGTGAAACATGATGATATAACTAGTCCCTCTGTAGTGAAACATGATGATATAACTAGTCCCTCTGTAGTGAAACATGATGATATAACTAGTCCCTCTAATGTACCATGATGTTATAACTAGTCCCTCTGTAATGAAACATGATGTTATAACTAGTCCCTCTGTAGTGAAACATGATGATATAACTAGTCCCTCTGTAGTGAAACATGATGTTATAACTAGTCCCTCTGTGGTGAAACATGATGATATAACTAGTCCCTCTGTACTGAAACATGATGATATAACTAGTCCCTCTGTAGTGAAACATGATGATGTAACTAGTCCCTCTGTAGTGAAACATGATGTTATAACTAGTCCCTCTGTAATGAAACATGATGTTATAACTAGTCCCTCTGTAGTGAAACATGATGTTATAACTAGTCCCTCTGTAGTGAAACATGATGTTATAACTAGTCCCTCTGTAGTGAAACATGATGTTATAACTAGTCCCTCTGTGGTGAAACATTATGATATAACTAGTCCCTCTGTAATGAAACATGATGTTATAACTAGTCCCTCTGTAGTGAAACATGATGTTATAACTAGTCCCTCTGTAATGAAACATGATGTTATAACTAGTCCCTCTGTAATGAAACATGATGTTATAACTAGTCCCTCTGTAATGAAACATGATGATATAACTAGTCCCTCTGTAGTGAAACATGATGTTATAACTAGTCCCTCTGTAGTGAAACATGATGTTATAACTAGTACCTCTGTAATGAAACATGATGTTATAACTAGTCCCTCTGTAATGAAACATGATGTTATAACTAGTCCCTCTGTAATGAAACATGATGTTATAACTAGTCCCTCTGTAGTGAAACATGATGTTATAACTAGTCCCTTTGTAATGAAACATGATGTTATAACTAGTCCCTCTGTAGTGAAACATGATGTTATAACTAGTCCCTCTAATGAAACATGATGTTATAACTAGTCCCTCTAATGAAACATGATGTTATAACTAGTCCCTCTGTAGTGAAACATGATGTTATAACTAGTCCCTCTATAGTGAAACATGATGTTATAACTAGTCCCTCTGTAGTGAAACATGATGTTATAACTAGTCCCTTTGTAATGAAACATTATGTTATAACTAGTCCCTCTGTAGTGAAACATGATGTTATAACTAGTCCCTCTAATGAAACATGATGTTATAACTAGTCCCTCTAATGAAACATGATGTTATAACTAGTCCCTCTAATGAAACATGATGTTATAACTAGTCCCTCTGTAGTGAAACATGATGTTATAACTAGTCCCTCTATAGTGAAACATGATGTTATAACTAGTCCCTCTGTAGTGAAACATGATGTTATAACTAGTCCCTCTATAGTGAAACATGATGTTATAACTAGTCCCTCTGTAATGAAACATGATGTTATAACTAGTCCCTCTGTAATGAAACATGGTGTTATAACCAGTTCCTCTGTAGTGAAACATGATGATATAACTAGTCCCTCTGTAATGAAATATGATGATATAACTAGTCCCTCTGTAGTGAAACATGATGTTATAACTAGTACCTCTGTAATGAAACATGATGTTATAACTAGTCCCTCTGTAGTGAAACATGATGTTATAACTAGTCCCTCTGTAATGAAACATGATGTTATAACTAGTCCCTCTGTAGTGAAACATGATGTTATAACTAGTCCCTCTGTAATGAAACATGATGTTATAACTAGTCCCTCTGTAATGAAACATGATGTTATAACTAGTCCCTCTGTAGTGAAACATGATATTATAACTAGTCCCTCTGTAGTGAAACATGATGTTATAACTAGTCCCTCTGTAATGAAACATGATGTTATAACTAGTCCCTCTGTAATGAAACATGATGTTATAACTAGTCCCTCTGTAATGAAACATGATGATATAACTAGTCCCTCTGTAATGAAACATGATGATATAACTAGTCCCTCTGTAATGAAACATGATGTTATAACTAGTCCCTCTGTAATGAAACATGATGATATAACTAGTCCCTCTGTAGTGAAACATGATGTTATAACTAGTCCCTCTGTAATGAAACATGATGATATAACATGTCCCTCTGTAATGAAACATGATGTTATAACTAGTCCCTCTGTAGTGAAACATGATGTTATAACTAGTCCCTCTGTAATGAAACATGATGTTATAACTAGTCCCTCTGTAATGAAACATGATGTTATAACTAGTCCCTCTGTAATGAAACATGATGTTATAACTAGTCCCTCTGTAGTGAAAGATGATGATATAACTAGTCCCTCTGTAATGAAACATGATGTTATAACTAGTCCCCCTGTAGTGAAACATGATGGTATAACTAGTCCCTCTGTAGTGAAACATGATGTTATAACTAGTCCCCCTGTAGTGAAACATGATGTTATAACTAGTCCCTCTGTAATGAAACATGATGATATAACTAGTCCCTCTGTAGTGAAACATGATGTTATAACTAGTCCCTCTGTAATGAAACATGATGATATAACTAGTCCCTCTGTAATGAAACATGATGTTATAACTAGTCCCTCTGTAATGAAACATGGTGTTATAACTAGTCCCTCTGTAGTGAAACATGATGTTATAACTAGTCCCTCTGTAATGAAACATGATGATATAACTAGTCCCTCTGTAATGAAACATGATGTTATAACTAGTCCCTCTGTAATGAAACATGATGTTATAACTAGTCCCTCTGTAATGAAACATGATGATATAACTAGTCCCTCTGTAATGAAACATGATGTTATAACTAGTCCCTCTGTAATGAAACATGGTGTTATAACTAGTCCCTCTGTAGTGAAACATGATGTTATAACTAGTCCCTCTATAGTGACACATGATGATATAACTAGTCCCTCTGTAATGAAACATGATGTTATAACTAGTCCCTCTGTAATGAAACATGGTGTTATAACTAGTACCTCTGCAGTGAAACATGATGTTATAACTAGTCCCTCTGTAATGAAACATGATGTTATAACTAGTCCCTCTGTAGTGAAACATGATGTTATAACTAGTCCCTCTGTAGTGAAACATGATGTTATAACTAGTCCCTCTGTAATGAAACATGATGTCATAACTAGTCCCTCTGTAGTGAAACATGATGTTATAACTAGTCCCTCTGTAATGAAACATGATGTTATAACTAGTCCCTCTGTAATGAAACATGATGTTATAACTAGTCCCTCTGTAATGAAACATGGTGTTATAACTAGTCCCTCTGTAGTGAAACATGATGTTATAACTAGTCCCTCTATAGTGACACATGATGTTATAACTAGTCCCTCTGTAATGAAACATGATGTTATAACTAGTCCCTCTGTAATGAAACATGGTGTTATAACCAGTCCCTCTGTAGTGAAACATGATGTTATAACTAGTCCCTCTGTAATGAAACATGATGATATAACTAGTCCCTCTGTAATGAAATATGATGGTATAACTAGTCCCTCTGTAGTGAAACATGATGTTATAACTAGTCCCCCTGTAGTGAAACATGATGTTATAACTAGTCCCTCTGTAATGAAACATGATGATATAACTAGTCCCTCTGTAGTGAAACATGATGTTATAACTAGTCCCTCTGTAATGAAACATGATGATATAACTAGTCCCTCTGTAATGAAACATGATGATATAACTAGTCCCTCTGTAATGAAAAATGATGTTATAACTAGTCCCTCTGTAATGAAACATGATGTTATAACTAGTCCCTCTGTAATGAAACATGATGATATAACTAGTCCCTCTGTAATGAAACATGATGATATAACTAGTCCCTCTGTAGTGAAACATGATGTTATAACTAGTCCCTCTGTAATGAAACATGATGGTATAACTAGTCCCTCTGTAATGAAACATGATGTTATAACTAGTCCCTCTGTAATGAAACATGATGTTTTAACCAGTACCTCTGTAATGAAACATGGTGTTATAACTAGTCCCTCTGTAATGAAACATGATGATATAACTAGTCCCTCTGTAGTGAAACATGATGTTATAACTAGTCCCTCTGTAATGAAACATGATGTCATAACTAGTCCCTCTGTAGTGAAACATGATGTTATAACTAGTCCCTCTGTAATGAAACATGATGTTATAACTAGTCCCTCTGTAATGAAACATGGTGTTATAACTAGTACCTCTGCAGTGAAACATGATGATATAACTAGTCCCTCTGTAATGAAACATGATGTTATAACTAGTCCCTCTGTAGTGAAACATGGTGATATAACTAGTCCCTCTAGTGAAACATCATGTTATAACTAGTCCCTCTGTAGTGAAACATGATGTTATAACTAGTCCCTCTGTAGTGAAACATGATGTTATAACTAGTCCCTCTGTAATGAAACATGATGGTATAACTAGTCCCTCTATAGTGAAACATGATGTTATAACTAGTCCCTCTGTAATGAAACATGATGATATAACTAGTCCCTCTGTAGTGAAACATGATGTTATAACTAGTCCCTCTGTAATGAAACATGACGGTATAACTAGTCCCTCTATAGTGAAACATGATGTTATAACTAGTCCCTCTGTAATGAAACATGATGTTATAACTAGTCCCTCTGTAGTGAAACATGATGTTATAACTAGTCCATCTGTAATGAAACATGATGTTATAACTAGTCCCTCTGTAGTGAAACATGATGTTATAACCAGTACCTCTGTAATGAAACATGATGTTATAACTAGTCCCTCTGTAGTGAAACATGATGTTATAACTAGTCCCTCTGTAGTGAAACATGGTGGTATAACTAGTCCCTCTGTAGTGAAACATGATGATATAACTAGTCCCTCTGTAATGAAACATGGTGATATAACTAGTCCCTCTGTAGTGAAACATGATGATATAACTAGTCCCTCTGTAGTGAAACATGATGATATAACTAGTCCCTCTGTAGTGAAACATGATGATATAACTAGTCCCTCTAATGAACCATGATGTTATAACTAGTCCCTCTGTAATGAAACATGATGTTATAACTAGTCCCTCTGTAGTGAAACATGATGATATAACTAGTCCCTCTGTAGTGAAACATGATGATATAACTAGTCCCTCTGTAGTGAAACATGATGATATAACTAGTCCCTCTAATGTACCATGATGTTATAACTAGTCCCTCTGTAATGAAACATGATGTTATAACTAGTCCCTCTGTAGTGAAACATGATGATATAACTAGTCCCTCTGTAGTGAAACATGATGTTATAACTAGTCCCTCTGTGGTGAAACATGATGATATAACTAGTCCCTCTGTACTGAAACATGATGATATAACTAGTCCCTCTGTAGTGAAACATGATGATGTAACTAGTCCCTCTGTAGTGAAACATGATGTTATAACTAGTCCCTCTGTAATGAAACATGATGTTATAACTAGTCCCTCTGTAGTGAAACATGATGTTATAACTAGTCCCTCTGTAGTGAAACATGATGTTATAACTAGTCCCTCTGTAGTGAAACATGATGTTATAACTAGTCCCTCTGTGGTGAAACATTATGATATAACTAGTCCCTCTGTAATGAAACATGATGTTATAACTAGTCCCTCTGTAGTGAAACATGATGTTATAACTAGTCCCTCTGTAATGAAACATGATGTTATAACTAGTCCCTCTGTAATGAAACATGATGTTATAACTAGTCCCTCTGTAATGAAACATGATGATATAACTAGTCCCTCTGTAGTGAAACATGATGTTATAACTAGTCCCTCTGTAGTGAAACATGATGTTATAACTAGTACCTCTGTAATGAAACATGATGTTATAACTAGTCCCTCTGTAATGAAACATGATGTTATAACTAGTCCCTCTGTAATGAAACATGATGTTATAACTAGTCCCTCTGTAGTGAAACATGATGTTATAACTAGTCCCTTTGTAATGAAACATGATGTTATAACTAGTCCCTCTGTAGTGAAACATGATGTTATAACTAGTCCCTCTAATGAAACATGATGTTATAACTAGTCCCTCTAATGAAACATGATGTTATAACTAGTCCCTCTGTAGTGAAACATGATGTTATAACTAGTCCCTCTATAGTGAAACATGATGTTATAACTAGTCCCTCTGTAGTGAAACATGATGTTATAACTAGTCCCTTTGTAATGAAACATTATGTTATAACTAGTCCCTCTGTAGTGAAACATGATGTTATAACTAGTCCCTCTAATGAAACATGATGTTATAACTAGTCCCTCTAATGAAACATGATGTTATAACTAGTCCCTCTAATGAAACATGATGTTATAACTAGTCCCTCTGTAGTGAAACATGATGTTATAACTAGTCCCTCTATAGTGAAACATGATGTTATAACTAGTCCCTCTGTAGTGAAACATGATGTTATAACTAGTCCCTCTATAGTGAAACATGATGTTATAACTAGTCCCTCTGTAATGAAACATGATGTTATAACTAGTCCCTCTGTAATGAAACATGGTGTTATAACCAGTTCCTCTGTAGTGAAACATGATGATATAACTAGTCCCTCTGTAATGAAATATGATGATATAACTAGTCCCTCTGTAGTGAAACATGATGTTATAACTAGTACCTCTGTAATGAAACATGATGTTATAACTAGTCCCTCTGTAGTGAAACATGATGTTATAACTAGTCCCTCTGTAATGAAACATGATGTTATAACTAGTCCCTCTGTAGTGAAACATGATGTTATAACTAGTCCCTCTGTAATGAAACATGATGTTATAACTAGTCCCTCTGTAATGAAACATGATGTTATAACTAGTCCCTCTGTAGTGAAACATGATATTATAACTAGTCCCTCTGTAGTGAAACATGATGTTATAACTAGTCCCTCTGTAATGAAACATGATGTTATAACTAGTCCCTCTGTAATGAAACATGATGTTATAACTAGTCCCTCTGTAATGAAACATGATGATATAACTAGTCCCTCTGTAATGAAACATGATGATATAACTAGTCCCTCTGTAATGAAACATGATGTTATAACTAGTCCCTCTGTAATGAAACATGATGATATAACTAGTCCCTCTGTAGTGAAACATGATGTTATAACTAGTCCCTCTGTAATGAAACATGATGATATAACATGTCCCTCTGTAATGAAACATGATGTTATAACTAGTCCCTCTGTAGTGAAACATGATGTTATAACTAGTCCCTCTGTAATGAAACATGATGTTATAACTAGTCCCTCTGTAATGAAACATGATGTTATAACTAGTCCCTCTGTAATGAAACATGATGTTATAACTAGTCCCTCTGTAGTGAAACATGATGATATAACTAGTCCCTCTGTAATGAAACATGATGTTATAACTAGTCCCCCTGTAGTGAAACATGATGGTATAACTAGTCCCTCTGTAGTGAAACATGATGTTATAACTAGTCCCCCTGTAGTGAAACATGATGTTATAACTAGTCCCTCTGTAATGAAACATGATGATATAACTAGTCCCTCTGTAGTGAAACATGATGTTATAACTAGTCCCTCTGTAATGAAACATGATGATATAACTAGTCCCTCTGTAATGAAACATGATGTTATAACTAGTCCCTCTGTAATGAAACATGGTGTTATAACTAGTCCCTCTGTAGTGAAACATGATGTTATAACTAGTCCCTCTGTAATGAAACATGATGATATAACTAGTCCCTCTGTAATGAAACATGATGTTATAACTAGTCCCTCTGTAATGAAACATGATGTTATAACTAGTCCCTCTGTAATGAAACATGATGATATAACTAGTCCCTCTGTAATGAAACATGATGTTATAACTAGTCCCTCTGTAATGAAACATGGTGTTATAACTAGTCCCTCTGTAGTGAAACATGATGTTATAACTAGTCCCTCTATAGTGACACATGATGATATAACTAGTCCCTCTGTAATGAAACATGATGTTATAACTAGTCCCTCTGTAATGAAACATGGTGTTATAACTAGTACCTCTGCAGTGAAACATGATGTTATAACTAGTCCCTCTGTAATGAAACATGATGTTATAACTAGTCCCTCTGTAGTGAAACATGATGTTATAACTAGTCCCTCTGTAGTGAAACATGATGTTATAACTAGTCCCTCTGTAATGAAACATGATGTCATAACTAGTCCCTCTGTAGTGAAACATGATGTTATAACTAGTCCCTCTGTAATGAAACATGATGTTATAACTAGTCCCTCTGTAATGAAACATGATGTTATAACTAGTCCCTCTGTAATGAAACATGGTGTTATAACTAGTCCCTCTGTAGTGAAACATGATGTTATAACTAGTCCCTCTATAGTGACACATGATGTTATAACTAGTCCCTCTGTAATGAAACATGATGTTATAACTAGTCCCTCTGTAATGAAACATGGTGTTATAACCAGTCCCTCTGTAGTGAAACATGATGTTATAACTAGTCCCTCTGTAATGAAACATGATGATATAACTAGTCCCTCTGTAATGAAATATGATGGTATAACTAGTCCCTCTGTAGTGAAACATGATGTTATAACTAGTCCCCCTGTAGTGAAACATGATGTTATAACTAGTCCCTCTGTAATGAAACATGATGATATAACTAGTCCCTCTGTAGTGAAACATGATGTTATAACTAGTCCCTCTGTAATGAAACATGATGATATAACTAGTCCCTCTGTAATGAAACATGATGTTATAACTAGTCCCTCTGTAATGAAACATGGTGTTATAACTAGTCCCTCTGTAGTGAAACATGATGTTATAACTAGTCCCTCTGTAATGAAACATGATGATATAACTAGTCCCTCTGTAATGAAACATGATGTTATAACTAGTCCCTCTGTAATGAAACATGATGTTATAACTAGTCCCTCTGTAATGAAACATGATGATATAACTAGTCCCTCTGTAATGAAACATGATGTTATAACTAGTCCCTCTGTAATGAAACATGGTGTTATAACTAGTCCCTCTGTAGTGAAACATGATGTTATAACTAGTCCCTCTATAGTGACACATGATGATATAACTAGTCCCTCTGTAATGAAACATGATGTTATAACTAGTCCCTCTGTAATGAAACATGGTGTTATAACTAGTACCTCTGCAGTGAAACATGATGTTATAACTAGTCCCTCTGTAATGAAACATGATGTTATAACTAGTCCCTCTGTAGTGAAACATGATGTTATAACTAGTCCCTCTGTAGTGAAACATGATGTTATAACTAGTCCCTCTGTAATGAAACATGATGTCATAACTAGTCCCTCTGTAGTGAAACATGATGTTATAACTAGTCCCTCTGTAATGAAACATGATGTTATAACTAGTCCCTCTGTAATGAAACATGATGTTATAACTAGTCCCTCTGTAATGAAACATGGTGTTATAACTAGTCCCTCTGTAGTGAAACATGATGTTATAACTAGTCCCTCTATAGTGACACATGATGTTATAACTAGTCCCTCTGTAATGAAACATGATGTTATAACTAGTCCCTCTGTAATGAAACATGGTGTTATAACCAGTCCCTCTGTAGTGAAACATGATGTTATAACTAGTCCCTCTGTAATGAAACATGATGATATAACTAGTCCCTCTGTAATGAAATATGATGGTATAACTAGTCCCTCTGTAGTGAAACATGATGTTATAACTAGTACCTCTGTAGTGAAACATGATGTTATAACTAGTCCCTCTGTAATGAAACATGATGTTATAACTAGTCCCTCTGTAGTGAAACATGATGTTATAACTAGTCCCTCTGTAATGAAACATGATGTTATAACTAGTCCCTCTGTAGTGAAACATGATGTTATAACTAGTCCCTCTGTAATGAAACATGATGGTATAACTAGTCCCTCTGTAATGAAACATGATGTTATAACTAGTCCCTCTGTAATGAAACATGATGTTTTAACCAGTACCTCTGTAATGAAACATGGAGTTATAACTAGTCCCTCTGTAATGAAACATGATGATATAACTAGTCCCTCTGTAGTGAAACATGATGTTATAACTAGTCCCTCTGTAATGAAACATGATGTCATAACTAGTCCCTCTGTAGTGAAACATGATGTTATAACTAGTCCCTCTGTAATGAAACATGATGTTATAACTAGTCCCTCTGTAATGAAACATGGTGTTATAACTAGTACCTCTGCAGTGAAACATGATGATATAACTAGTCCCTCTGTAATGAAACATGATGTTATAACTAGTCCCTCTGTAGTGAAACATGGTGATATAACTAGTCCCTCTAGTGAAACATCATGTTATAACTAGTCCCTCTGTAGTGAAACATGATGTTATAACTAGTCCCTCTGTAGTGAAACATGATGTTATAACTAGTCCCTCTGTAATGAAACATGATGGTATAACTAGTCCCTCTATAGTGAAACATGATGTTATAACTAGTCCCTCTGTAATGAAACATGATGATATAACTAGTCCCTCTGTAGTGAAACATGATGTTATAACTAGTCCCTCTGTAATGAAACATGACGGTATAACTAGTCCCTCTATAGTGAAACATGATGTTATAACTAGTCCCTCTGTAATGAAACATGATGTTATAACTAGTCCCTCTGTAGTGAAACATGATGTTATAACTAGTCCATCTGTAATGAAACATGATGTTATAACTAGTCCCTCTGTAGTGAAACATGATGTTATAACCAGTACCTCTGTAATGAAACATGATGTTATAACTAGTCCCTCTGTAGTGAAACATGATGTTATAACTAGTCCCTCTGTAGTGAAACATGGTGGTATAACTAGTCCCTCTGTAGTGAAACATGATGATATAACTAGTCCCTCTGTAATGAAACATGGTGATATAACTAGTCCCTCTGTAGTGAAACATGATGATATAACTAGTCCCTCTGTAGTGAAACATGATGATATAACTTGTCCCTCTGTAGTGAAACATGATGATATAACTAGTCCCTCTAATGAACCATGATGTTATAACTAGTCCCTCTGTAATGAAACATGATGTTATAACTAGTCCCTCTGTAGTGAAACATGATGATATAACTAGTCCCTCTGTAGTGAAACATGATGATATAACTAGTCCCTCTGTAGTGAAACATGATGATATAACTAGTCCCTCTAATGTACCATGATGTTATAACTAGTCCCTCTGTAATGAAACATGATGTTATAACTAGTCCCTCTGTAGTGAAACATGATGATATAACTAGTCCCTCTGTAGTGAAACATGATGTTATAACTAGTCCCTCTGTGGTGAAACATGATGATATAACTAGTCCCTCTGTACTGAAACATGATGATATAACTAGTCCCTCTGTAGTGAAACATGATGATGTAACTAGTCCCTCTGTAGTGAAACATGATGTTATAACTAGTCCCTCTGTAATGAAACATGATGTTATAACTAGTCCCTCTGTAGTGAAACATGATGTTATAACTAGTCCCTCTGTAGTGAAACATGATGTTATAACTAGTCCCTCTGTAGTGAAACATGATGTTATAACTAGTCCCTCTGTGGTGAAACATTATGATATAACTAGTCCCTCTGTAATGAAACATGATGTTATAACTAGTCCCTCTGTAGTGAAACATGATGTTATAACTAGTCCCTCTGTAATGAAACATGATGTTATAACTAGTCCCTCTGTAATGAAACATGATGTTATAACTAGTCCCTCTGTAATGAAACATGATGATATAACTAGTCCCTCTGTAGTGAAACATGATGTTATAACTAGTCCCTCTGTAGTGAAACATGATGTTATAACTAGTACCTCTGTAATGAAACATGATGTTATAACTAGTCCCTCTGTAATGAAACATGATGTTATAACTAGTCCCTCTGTAATGAAACATGATGTTATAACTAGTCCCTCTGTAGTGAAACATGATGTTATAACTAGTCCCTTTGTAATGAAACATGATGTTATAACTAGTCCCTCTGTAGTGAAACATGATGTTATAACTAGTCCCTCTAATGAAACATGATGTTATAACTAGTCCCTCTAATGAAACATGATGTTATAACTAGTCCCTCTGTAGTGAAACATGATGTTATAACTAGTCCCTCTATAGTGAAACATGATGTTATAACTAGTCCCTCTGTAGTGAAACATGATGTTATAACTAGTCCCTTTGTAATGAAACATTATGTTATAACTAGTCCCTCTGTAGTGAAACATGATGTTATAACTAGTCCCTCTAATGAAACATGATGTTATAACTAGTCCCTCTAATGAAACATGATGTTATAACTAGTCCCTCTAATGAAACATGATGTTATAACTAGTCCCTCTGTAGTGAAACATGATGTTATAACTAGTCCCTCTATAGTGAAACATGATGTTATAACTAGTCCCTCTGTAGTGAAACATGATGTTATAACTAGTCCCTCTATAGTGAAACATGATGTTATAACTAGTCCCTCTGTAATGACACATGATGTTATAACTAGTCCCTCTGTAATGAAACATGGTGTTATAACCAGTTCCTCTGTAGTGAAACATGATGATATAACTAGTCCCTCTGTAATGAAATATGATGATATAACTAGTCCCTCTGTAGTGAAACATGATGTTATAACTAGTACCTCTGTAATGAAACATGATGTTATAACTAGTCCCTCTGTAGTGAAACATGATGTTATAACTAGTCCCTCTGTAATGAAACATGATGTTATAACTAGTCCCTCTGTAATGAAACATGATGTTATAACTAGTCCCTTTGTAATGAAACATGATGATGTAACTAGTCCCTCTGTAATGAAATATGATGTTATAACTAGTCCCTCTGTAATGAAACATGGTGTTATAACCAGTACCTCTGTAGTGAAACATGATGTTATAACTAGTCCCTCTATAATGAAACATGATGTTATAACTAGTCCCTCTGTAATGAAACATGATGTTATAACTAGTCCCTCTGTAGTGAAACATGATGTTATAACTAGTCCCTCTGTAGTGAAACATGATGTTATAACTAGTCCCTCTATAGTGAAACATGATGATATAACTAGTCCCTCTGTAGTGAAACATGATGTTATAACTAGTCCCTCTGTAATGAAACATGGTGTTATAACTAGTACCTCTGCAGTGAAACATGATGTTATAACTAGTCCCTCTGTAGTGAAACATGATGTTATAACTAGTCCCTCTGTAGTGAAACATGATGTTATAACTAGTCCCTCTGTAATGAAACATGATGTTATAACTAGTCCCTCTGTAGTGAAACATGATGTTATAACTAGTCCCTCTGTAGTGAAACATGATGTTATAACTAGTCTCTTTGTAATGAAACATGATGTTATAACTAGTCCCTTTGTAATGAAACATGATGTTATAACTAGTCCCTCTGTAATGAAACATGATGTTATAACTAGTCCCTCTGTAATGAAACATGATGATATAACTAGTACCTCTGTAGTAAAACATGATGTTATAACTAGTCCCTCTGTAGTGATACATGATGTTATAACTAGTCCCTCTGTAGTGAAACATGATGTTATAACTAGTCCCTCTGTAATGAAACATGATGTTATAACTAGTCCCTCTGTAGTAAAACATGATGATATAACTAGTCCCTCTGTAGTGAAACATGATGTTCTAACTAGTCCCTCTGTAATGAAACATGATGTCATAACTAGTCCCTCTGTAGTGAAACATGATATTATAACTAGTCCCTCTGTAGTGAAACATGATGTTATAACTAGTCCCTCTATAATGAAACATGATGTTATAACTAGTCCCTCTGTAGTGATACATGATGATATAACTAATCCCTCTGTAATGAAACATGGTGTTATAACTAGTCCCTCTGTAATGAAACATGATGTTATAACTAGTCCCTCTGTAGTAAAACATGATGATATAACTAGTCCCTCTGTAGTGAAACATGATGTTATAACTAGTCCCTCTGTAATGAAACATGATGTCATAACTAGTCCCTCTGTAGTGAAACATGATATTATAACTAGTCCCTCTGTAGTGAAACATGATGTTATAACTAGTCCCTCTATAATGAAACATGATGTTATAACTAGTCCCTCTGTAGTGATACATGATGATATAACTAATCCCTCTGTAATGAAACATGGTGTTATAACTAGTCCCTCTGTAATGAAACATGGTGTTATAACTAGTCCCTCTGTAATGAAACATGGTGTTATAACTAGTCCCTCTGTAGTGAAACATGGTGTTATAACTAGTCCCTCTATAATGAAACATGATGTTATAACTAGTCCCTCTGTAGTGATACATGATGATATAACTAATCCCTCTGTAATGAAACATGGTGTTATAACTAGTCCCTCTGTAATGAAACATGGTGTTATAACTAGTCCCTCTGTAGTGAAACATGGTGTTATAACTAGTCCCTCTGTAATGAAACATGGTGTTATAACTAGTCCCTCTGTAATGAAACATGGTGTTATAACTAGTCCCTCTGTAGTGAAACATGGTGTTATAACTAGTCCCTCTGTAATGAAACATGGTGTTATAACTAGTCCCTCTGTAGTGAAACATGGTGTTATAACTAGTCCCTCTGTAATGAAACATGGTGTTATAACTAGTCCCTCTGTAATGAAACATGGTGTTATAACTAGTCCCTCTGTAGTGAAACATGATGATATAACTAGTCCCTCTGTAGTGAAACATGATGTTATAACTAGTCCCCCTGTAGTGAAACATGATGGTATAACTAGTCCCTCTGTAATGAAACATGGTGTTATAACTAGTCCCTCTGTAATGAAACATGGTGTTATAACTAGTCCCTCTGTAGTGAAACATGGTGTTATAACTAGTCCCTCTGTAATGAAACATGGTGTTATAACTAGTCCCTCTGTAATGAAACATGGTGTTATAACTAGTCCCTCTGTAATGAAACATGATGTTATAACTAGTCCCTCTGTAATGAAACATGATGTTATAACTAGTCCCTCTGTAATGAAACATGATGTTATAACTAGTCCCTCTGTAATGAAACATAATGTTATAACCAGTCTGTCTGTAAAACATTCCCCCTTTTAGTGGCTTTAGTGTTTGTTTCAGTGGTTCATTGGTTTTGTGAGTCAGTGGTTCATTGGTTTTGTGAGTCAGTGGTTCATTGGTTTTGTGAGTCAGTGGTTCATTGGTTTTGTGAGTCAGTGGTTCATTGATTTTGTGAGTCAGTGGTTCATTGGTTTTGTGAGTCAGTGGTTCATTGGTTTTGTGAGTCAGTGGTTCATTGGTTTTGTGAGTCAGTGATTCATTGGTTTTGTGAGTCAGTGGTTCATTGGTTTTGTGAGTCAGTGGTTCATTGGTTTTGTGAGTCAGTGGTTCATTGGTTTAATGGTTAGGTGGTTCGCTGGTTCGCTGGTTCAGTGGTTCGGTTCAGTGCAATTGTGTGTGCATGTCACACGTGGATAGTCCAGGGAGTTGAACGACAATATCTTTATTGAGACAACGCTGAAATAGCTGAAAACAGCCATCCATGGGTGAATCAGTGCCACATTACATTTCTTTGCAGAAATGGAGAAGTTATCCTGCAAATTTAGACGATGTTGGTAAAAATATATAAAACATGTATTGTTCTTTTTCGTTAATGCCGTTATTTGGTTTGTTTATCAATAAACAAGAAATCTGTTTTCTTCCTCTCCTATATGTAAAGATATTGTTATTAATAGATATAACACGTTTTAGCCTGACATACAGTGGGGAGAACAAGTATTTGATACACTATAAAAGACACCTGTCCACACACTCAATCAAACAGACTCCAACCTCTCCACAATGGCCAAGACCAGAGAGCTGTGTAAGGACATCAGTAATAAAATTGTAGACCTGCACAAGGCTGGGATGGGCTACAGGACAATAGGCAAGCAGCTTGGTGAGAAGGCAACAACTGTTGGCGCAATTATTAGAACATGGAAGAAGTTCAAGATGACGGTCAATCACCCTCGGTCTGGGGCTCCATGCAAGATCTCACCTCGTGGGGCATCAATGATCATGAGGAAAATTACAGACCTCTACATGCTTTGTAAGTAGGAAAACCTGCAAAATCGGCAGTGCTTCAAATACTTGTTCTCCCCACTGTACATGAAGTGGCAAATGCATTCTGTCATTAGTCTGGTTTTGTGGTTCAGAGTTTTCGGTGGTTCACTGGTTCGCTGATTCTAGTGGTTCACTCATTTGGTGGTTCACTGATTCAGTGGTTCAATGGTTCGGTGGTTCGGTGATTCTAGTGGTTCACTTATTTGGTGATTCGCTGATTCTAGTGGTTCACTGATTCTAGTGGTTCACTCATTTGGTGATTCGCTGATTCTAGTGGTTCACTGATTCTAGTGGTTCACTCATTTGGTGGTTCGCTGATTCTAGTGGTTCACTGATTCTAGTGGTTCACTCATTTGGTGGTTCGCTGATTCTAGTGGTTCGCCGATTCTAGTGGTTCACTGATTCTAGTGGTTCACTGATTCTAGTGGTTCACTCATTTGGTGGTTCAATGATTCGGCGGTTAGCTGATTTGGTGATTCACCGGTTAGGTGGTAGTGGGACTATAATTAATAATATCATGTTAACTTATCTCTCTCCCTCCCTGTCTCTCTCTCTCTCTCTCCCTCCCTGTCTCTCTCTCTCTCTCTCTCTCTCTCTCTCTCCCTCCCTGTCTCTCTCTCTCTCTTCCTCTCCTCCATTGACCCCTACAGGCCCTAGCCACACCCCTCTGCGACCTCTAGAGGTGATAGCGTCCACTAGGGTGAGAGGTCAGGGGTCAGCAGCAGCAGTGACAGCTTCAAGGCTCAGCTCCTGAGGAAGGGAAGTCGCTGCGACCCTGCAGCTCACATGTCTGCAGCTGAGAGACTCCGCAGTACCGCCCCAAAACACCAGAGTCCGCCACCACATAGCCAGAGCCAATCAGACACACTCCCAACTGCAGGTGTGAAGTCACACACCCACACACCTCATCCCTCTCCACACACGCACACAGTCCAAGTCCAGCTCCCATCTCTAGACGTACCCCAGACTCAGTACAGACAGAGACACAGGAGGAAGGAAGGGTTACCAATCACTGAGCGCCTGTTCCCTCTCTCCTTCTCGTCCTCCCCCACGTACCACTCCTCCCCCTCTCTCTGGGGGTGGCAACCCCCCCCGCTCCCCCGCTCCCCCACTCCCCCTTGCTCAGCCAGCTGACGTTTTGCTGCCCGCAGGCGACTACCTAGCAGCCCAATGACTGCCATCTCGGAACAAGAGGGGGAGGGGGATGGCAAATCACTGGAGAGCGAGGGGTTGGCCGAGACCATCGAATTGGCCCACGATTCATACAATACTTTTGGATTGGTCAAGCTTTCTGACGGATAGGCTGAGGCTACCAATGGCAGCCTTGATTGGCAGGAGAGCAGGAATATGGAGAGACACGAGGCCCTGTTCTCCCTTCCCCCTTTCTCTCTCCCTGGAGGGCAACGGATAGAGCACCAGACAGGGGACTCACTGTCCTGTTCATACCCAGGACAGAGGCTCCCCTGGTCTCCAGACTGGCTGTTGTTATAGGATGGTTGTCTCTGTTAATAGATTACAGGACAGCGTAAATGTTTTTGTTTACTGATGTGTCGCTTCAGTCCTCTGTCTAGTTTTAGTATGTAGCGGTATACAGTTTGAGATTTAATGTTAAACTGTATAAAAAAAAAATGTATTCTGAGGTTTCACTTACCGAAGACAACATGTCACTCCCAGCGAATCGGCAGCAGGGGGACATGTCTGAGAATGTATCCTTGATTGTGATTGGCCTATTGTTATCATGATTGTGAATTGTCCAGAAATTGGACGAATGGAATCTGCTGAAGTTATTTATATTATTTTATACTTAAACCTCTTTAAATCCTCTATTCATTTTTTACTTGACTTTAAAATATATATATAGAATGTAGTAATAAGTACACACTTAACATTGCAGAGTTCTCCTCTCATTATAAAGTAACTTCTGTCTCCTTTATATTACCGTACCTTAATACCTGGACACTTTCTGACACGTGATTTCAGTAGAGGGCTTGTCTGTGTTTTTCTAGTCTATTTATTTGAAAACTGTGAATAAAATTGGGCCCACTGTATATCAGAGTTATCACTGGTGCTAGATATGTGGTTTAATAAGAGGTCAGGGGTCAGGGGTCAGGGGTGGAATGACATATCTAGAGGGATGAAGTGAGGTGGATGAGAGAGAGAGAGAGAGAGAGAGACAGAGAGGGGGAGGGAGGGTGGGAGGGAGGGAGGGAGGGAGGGAGGGGGGGAGGGATGGTGGGAGGGAGGGAGGGAGGGAGGGAGGGAGGGAGAGGGGGAGGGAGGGAGGGAGGGAGAGAGAGGGAGAGGGGGAGGGAGGGAGGGAGGGAGGGAGAGGGGGAGGGGGGAGGGAGGGAGGGAGAGGGGGAGGGAGGGAGGGAGAGGGGGAGGGAGGGAGGTAGGGAGGGAGGGAGGGAGAGGGGGAGGGAGGGAGAGAGGGAGGGAGGGAGAGGGGGAGGGAGGGAGAGAGGGAGGGAGGGAGAGGGGGAGGGAGGGAGAGAGGGAGAGGGGGAGGGAGGGATGGTGGGAGGGAGGGAGGGAGGGTGGGAGAGGGGGAGGGAGGGAGGGAGGGAGGGAGGGAGAGGGGGAGGGAGGGAGGGAGGGAGGGAGGGAGGGAGGGAGAGGGGGAGGGAGGGAGGGAGGGAGGGAGGGAGGGAGGGTGGGAGGGGGACAGATTGAAGTGAAGGCTGAATGTTGGCCCAAATCTGTGAATTAATAAAAAATAAAAATAAAAATGTAATATAGTAAATTATTACAGATCCCTGTTGACTGCTGTCTGATTTACACACTCACACACACGCTCGCTCACACACTCGCTCACACACTCACACACACACACACACACACACACACACACACACACACACACACACACACACACACACACACACACACACACACACACACACACACACACACACACACACACACACACACACACACACAATGCCTGCTGCTGAAACTCCTTAATCCCAATAGGACCTCTGAGTGTAAGGCTTTAAACAATGAATTAATTAAGCATGTCTTAATATACCCAATGTAAAGACTGTTCCAGTCTGCAGAGGACAGACATACAGGACTGTGGGAGTAAGAGAGAGGAGAGACACACTTGACTGGGACACTCACTGTCTTTGGGGAGTCACGGGTTTTCAGAGGGGCATCACAGAGTCTGATGTGTGTGTTTTCTCTACACAGCTCTATGCAACTCTTTAACATGTGAGTTCTGTCTCTCTACCTCTCTCATTTCTCTGTCTCTCTGTCTACCTGTCTCATTTCTCTGTCTACCTGTCTCATTTCCCTGTCTCTCGGTCTACCTCTCATTTCTCTGTCTCTCTGTCTACCTGTCTCATTTCTCTGTCTCTCTGTCTACCTGTCTCATTTCTCTGTCTACCTGTCTCATTTCCCTGTCTCTCTGTCTACCTGTCTCATTTCTCTGTCTCTCGGTCTACCTGTCTCATTTCTCTGTCTCTCTGTCTACCTGTCTCATTTCTCTGTCTCTCTGTCTACCTGTCTCATTTCTCTGTCTCTCTGTCTCTCTGTCTCATTTCTCTGTCTCTCTGTCTACCTGTCTCATTTCTCTGTCTCTCTGTCTACCTGTCTCATTTCTCTGTCTCTCTGTCTACCTGTCTCATTTCTCTGTCACTCTGTCTACCTGTCTCATTTCTCTGTCTCTCTGTATACCTGTCTCATTTCTCTGTCACTCTGTCTACCTCTCATTTCTCTGTCTCTCTGTCTACCTGTCTCATTTCTCTGTATACCTGTCTCATTTCTCTGTCTCTCTGTCTACCTCTCATTTCTCTGTCTCTCTGTCTACCTCTCTCATTTCTCTGTCTCTCTGTCCACCTGTCTCATTTCTCTGTCTACCTGTCTCATTTCCCTGTCTCTCTGTCTACCTGTCTCATTTATCTGTATACCTGTCTCATTTCTCTGTCTCTCTGTCTACCTGTCTCATTTCTCTGTATACCTGTCTAATTTCTCTGTCTCTCCGTCTACCTGTCTCATTTCTCTGTCTCTATGTCTACCTGTCTCATTTCTCTGTCTCTCTGTCTACCTGTCTCATTTCTCTGTCTCTCTGTCTACCTGTCTCATTTCTCTGTCTCTATGTCTACCTGTCTCATTTCTCTGTCTCTCTGTCTACCTGTCTCATTTCTCTGTCTCTCTGTCTACCTGTCTCATTTCTTTGTCTCTCTGTCTCATTTCTCTGTCTACATGTCTCATTTCTCTGTCTACCTGTCTACCTGTCTCATTTCTCTGTCTCTCTGTCTACCTGTCTCATTTCTCTGTATCTCTGTCTACCTGTCTCATTTCTCTGTCTACCTGTCTCATTTCTCTGTCTACCTGTCTACCTGTCTACCTGTCTAATTTCTCTGTCTCTCTGTCTACCTGTCTCATTTCTCTGTCTACCTGTCTCATTTCTCTGTCTACCTGTCTACCTGTCTCATTTCTCTGTCTCTCTGTCTACCTGTCTCATTTCTCTGTCTACATGTCTCATTTCTCTGTCTACCTGTCTCATTTCTCTGTCTACCTGTCTCATTTCTCTGTCTCTCTGTCTACCTGTCTCATTTCTCTGTCTCTCTGTCTACCTGTCTCAATTAAATTCAAGGGGCTTAACATTGCCAAAGCAAGTGAGGTAGATAATATACAAAAGTGAAATAAACAAAATAATTAAGACATTACAATGTCATATTATGTATATATACAGTGTTGTAACAATGTACAAATGGTTAATGTACAAAAGGGAAAATATATAAGCAGGGTTGTATTTACAATGGTGTTTGTTCTTCACCGGTTGCCCTTTTCTTGTGGCAACAGGTCACAAATCTTGCTGGTGTGATATACCACACTGTGGTATTTCACCCATTAGATATGGGAATTTATCAAAATCGGGTTTGTTTTCGAATTCTTTGTGGATCTGTGTAATCGCCGGGAAATATGTGTCTAACATGGCTTTAAAACCCAGTGATCTAACATAGCTTTAAAACCCAGTGATCTAACATAGCTTTAAAACCAAGTGATCTAACATAGCTTTAAAACCCAGTGATCTAACATAGCTTTAAAACCCAGTGATCTAACATAGCTTTAAAACCCAGTGATCTAACATAGCTTTTAAACCCAGTGATCTAACATAGCTTTTAAACCCAGTGATCTAACATAGCTTTTAAACCCAGTGATCTAACATCGCTTTAAAACCCAGTGATCTAACATCGCTTTAAAACCCAGTGATATAACATCGCTTTAAAACCCAGCGATATAACATCGCTTTAAAACCCAGTAATATAACATAGCAACATAGCTTTAAAACCCAGTGATCTAACATGGATTTAAAACCCAGTGATCTAACATAGCTTTAAAACCCAGTGATCTAACATAGCTTTAAAACCCAGTGATCTAACATAGCTTTAAAACCCAGTGATCTAACATAGCTTTAAAACCCAGTGATCTAACATAGCTTTTAAACCCAGTGATCTAACATAGCTTTTAAACCCAGTGATCTAACATAGCTTTTAAACCCAGTGATCTAACATCGCTTTAAAACCCAGTGATCTAACATGGCTTTAAAACCCAGTGATCTAACATCGCTTTAAAACCCAGTGATCTAACATCGCTTTAAAACCCAGTAATATAACATAGCAACATAGCTTTAAAACCCAGTGATCTAACATGGATTTAAAACCCAGTGATCTAACATGGATTTAAAACCCAGTGATCTAACATGGATTTAAAACCCAGTGATCTAACATCGCTTTAAAACCCAGTGATCTAACATCGCTTTAAAACCCAATGATCTAACATCGCTTTAAAACCCAGTGATCTAACATCGCTTTAAAACCCAGTGATAAAACATAGCAACATAGCTTTAAAACCCAGTGATCTAATATGGATTTAAAACCCAGTGATCTAACATGGATTTAAAACCCAGTGATCTAACATGGATTTAAAACCCAGTGATCTAACATGGATTTAAAACCCAGTGATCTAACATGGATTTAAAACCCAGTGATCTAACATCGCTTTAAAACCCAGTGATCTAACATGGATTTAAAACCCAGTGATCTAACATGGATTTAAAACCCAGTGATCTAACATGGATTTAAAACCCAGTGATCTAACATCGCTTTAAAACCCAGTGATCTAACATCGCTTTAAAACCCAATGATCTAACATCGCTTTAAAACCCAGTGATCTAACATCGCTTTAAAACCCAGTGATATAACATAGCAACATAGCTTTAAAACCCAGTGATCTAATATGGATTTAAAACCCAGTGATCTAACATGGATTTAAAACCCAGTGATCTAACATGGATTTAAAACCCAGTGATCTAACATGGATTTAAAACCCAGTGATCTAACATGGATTTAAAACCCAGTGATCTAACATCGCTTTAAAACCCAGTGATCTAACATGGATTTAAAACCCAGTGATCTAACATGGATTTAAAACCCAGTGATCTAACATCGCTTTAAAACCCAGTGATCTAACATGGATTTAAAACCCAGTGATCTAACATGGATTTAAAACCCAGTGATCTAACATGGATTTAAAACCCAGTGATCTAACATCGCTTTAAAACCCAGTGATCTAACATCGCTTTAAAACCCAGTGATCTAACATCGCTTTAAAACCCAGTGATCTAACATCGCTTTAAAACCCAGTGATCTAACATCGCTTTAAAACCCAGTGATCTAACATCGCTTTAAAACCCAGCGATATAACATTACTATTAAACCCAACGAGCTAACATTACCTCAGCAACAGCAGGTGAGGTTATCAAATTGACATGAGTCATTTCTATGACGTCGACCTGTCTGTCAGGGATTACAGAATCTGATAGAGATTGGCCTGTGTAATCCGGGTCGGATTAGGACAGTGACTTCCTGAGACCCAGCAGTATCTACAGTATCTGAGCCATGGGATTAGTAGCATCAGTAGTCTGTAATAACGGTTTTCAAACCTCTTCTCGGGGACCCTCAGACGTTTTACAATTTTGTTGTAGCCCTGAACTAGCTCACCTGAATCACCTAGTCAAGGGATTAATGATTAGTTGGCGATTGGAATCAGGTAACTCTGGAATACATCAAATACATGGAACCGCTGGGGGTCCCTGAGTAAAGGTTTGAGAACCCCTTTTTAGAATAGGTATCAGACCTGCTTCAAAAACAAAGTTCTAAATGAAAGGCTTAATCAGAGAGTTATGTATGTCTAACAGTGAGATAATGTCCTGCTTCTCTGTCTGTCTCTGTTTCTGTCTCCGTGTCTCTGCAGCAGTCTGCTCTGGTCTGCTTACCTGAGGTTTCCTGCAGTTCTGAAACGTTCTAAGAGGCCCCCTGTCATTCTCGGTCATTCTCTTGACACTGAGGTTCTCTTTACGTTTTCTGACGCTCAGAGACGTTCTCTGAGACGTTCTCTGAGACGTTCTCTGAGTTGTTCTCTGAGAGGCTCTCTGAGACGTTCTCTGAGTTGTTCTCTGAGAGGCTCTCTGAGACGTTCTCTGAGACGTTCTCTGATTGAATGTGTCATGGAGGTTGTGACCCGTCTGTTCCCATATGGTAAGACTCTCGCTGGTCTCAAGGCCTCGCTACTGCACACGCTCAGATGAAGCTACCCAGCGGCCCACGCTTCCCGCCGTGCCACTGCCGACGTGCCAGTCATCACCCACGTGCCAGTCATCACCCACGTGCCAGTCATCACCCACGTGCCAGTCATCACCCACGTGCCAGTCATCACCCACGTGCCAGTCATCACCCACGTGCCAGTCATCACCCACGTGCCAGTCATCACCCACGGAAATCAATGCTACCATGGCAGCAACCGGTGGGGGGTGCTTCCGTTCCGACTGATGTACTGGAGCCCCATGAGGAGATGCTCAAATGTTGCCACGGAGAGCAGGGGGTCAGCGGTTGCCATGGAGAGGAGAGGGTCAGATGTTGTCATGGCAAACAGGGGGTCAAAGTTTAATGCTCCATTCACATCTACGTTGAAGGGCCTGGCCCCCTCTGGCTGTGGAGCAGCACACCATGACACACTGTCCACATCTCTGATACGCTGTTCACATATGTCCACATCTCTGATACGCTGTTCACATATGTCCACATCTCTGATACGCTGTTCACATCTCTGACACACTGTTCACATCTCTGACACGCTGACACAGATCTCTGATACACTGTCCACATCTCTGATACACTGTTCACATCTCTGATACACTGTTTACATCTCTGATACGCTGTTCACATCTCTGATACGCTGTTCACATCTCTGATACACTGTTCACATATGTTCACATCCCTGATACACTGTCCACATCTCTGATACACTGTTTACATCTCTGATACGCTGTTCACATCTCTGATACGCTGTCCACATCTCTGATACAATGTTCACATCTCTGATACACTGTTCACATCTCTGACACACTGTTCACATCTCTGATACACTGTTCACATCTCTGACACGCTGACACAGATCTCTGATACACTGTTCACATCTCTGATACGCTGTCCACATCTCTGATACACTGTTCACATCTCTGATACACTGTTCACATCTCTGATACACTGTCCAAATCTCTGATACACTGTTCACATCTCTGATACGCTGTCCACATCTCTGATACACTGTCCACATCTCTGATACACTGTTCACATCTCTGACACACTGTTCATATCTCTGATACACTGTCCACATCTCTGATACACTGTTCATATCTCTGATACACTGTTCACATCTCTGATACACTGTCCACATCTCTGATACACTGTTCACATCTCTGATACGCTGTTCACATCTCTGATACGCTGTCCACATCTCTGATACACTGTTCACATCTCTGATACACTGTTCACATCTCTGACACACTGTTCACATCTCTGATACACTGTTCACATCTCTGACACGCTGACACAGATCTCTGATACACTGTTCACATCTCTGATACGCTGTCCACATCTCTGATACACTGTTCACATCTCTGATACACTGTTCACATCTCTGATACACTGTCCAAATCTCTGATACACTGTTCACATCTCTGATACGCTGTCCACATCTCTGATACACTGTCCACATCTCTGATACACTGTTCACATCTCTGACACACTGTTCATATCTCTGATACACTGTCCACATCTCTGATACACTGTTCATATCTCTGATACACTGTTCACATCTCTGATACACTGTCCACATCTCTGATACACTGTTCACATCTCTGATACACTGTTTACATCTCTGATACACTGTTCACACCTCTGACACACTGTTCACATCTCTGATACATTGTCCACATCTCTGATACATTGTCCACATCTCTGATGCACTGTTCACATCTCTGATACACTGTTCACATCTCTGATACACTGTTCACATGTCTGATACACGGTTCACATCTCTGACACACTGTTCACATCTCTGATACACTGTCCACATCTCCAATACACTGTTCACATCTCTGATACACTGTCCACATCTCTGATACACTTTTCACATCTCTGACACACTGTTCACATCTCTGATACACTGTTCACATCTCTGATACACTGTCCACATCTCCAATACGCTGTCCACATCTCTGATACACTGATCACATCTCTGATACACTGTTCACATCTCTGATACACTGTTCAAATCTCTGATACACTGTTCACATCTCCAATACGCTGTCCACATCTCTGATACACTGATAACATCTCTGACACACTGTTCACATCTCTGATACACTGTTCACATCTCTGATACACTGTTCACATCTCTGATACACTGTTCACATCTCTGATACACTGTTCACATCTCTGATATGCTGTCCACATCTCTGACACACTGTCCACATCTCTGATACACTGTTCACATATCTGATACACTGTTCAAATCTCTGATACACTGTTCACATCTCTGATACACTGTCCACATCTCTGATACACTGTTCACATCTCTGATACGCTGTCCACATCTCTGATACACTGATCACATCTCTGATACACTGTTCACATCTCTGATACACTGTTCAAATCTCTGATACACTGTCCACATCTCTGATACACTGTTCATATCTCTGATACACTGTTCACATCTCTGATACACTGTCCACATCTCCAATACGCTGTCCACATCTCTGATACACTGTTCACATCTCTGATACACTGTTCACATCTCTGATACACTGTTCACATCTCTGATACACTGTTCACATCTCTGATATGCTGTCCACATCTCTGACACACTGCCCACATCTCTGATACACTGTTCACATCTCTGATACACTGTTCACATCTCTGATACACTGTTCACATCTCTGATACACTGTCCACATCTCCAATACGCTGTCCACATCTCTGATACACTGATCACATCTCTGATACACTGTTCACATCTCTGATACACTGTTCAAATCTCTGATACACTGTCCACATCTCCAATGCGCTGTCCACAACTCTGATACACTGTTCACATCTCTGATACACTGTCCACATCTCTGATACACTGTTCACATCTCTGATACACTGTTCACATCTCTGATACACTGTCCACATCTCTGATACACTGTTCACATCTCTGATACACTGTTCACATCTCTGATACACTGTCCACGTGCTGTGTTCTAACATTATAATGAGTTATTCAGTGCTGTGTTCTAACATTATAATAATGAGTTATTCAGTGCTGTGTTCTAACATTATAATAATGAGTTATTCAGTGCTGTGTTCTAACATTATAATAATGAGTTATTCAGTGCTGTGTTCTAACATTATAATAATGAGTTATTCAGTGCTGTGTTCTAACATTATAATAATGAGTTATTCAGTGCTGTGTTCTAACATTATAATAATGAGTTATTCAGTGCTGTGTTCTAACATTATAATAATGAGTTATTCAGTGCTGTGTTCTAACATTATAATAATGAGTTATTCAGTGCTGTGTTCTAACATTATAATAATGAGTTATTCAGTGCTGTGTTCTAACATTATAATAATGAGTTATTCAGTGCTGTGTTCTAACATTATAATAATGAGTTATTCAGTGCTGTGTTCTAACATTATAATAATGAGTTATTCAGTGCTGTGTTCTAACATTATAATAATGAGTTATTCAGTGCTGTGTTCTATCATTATAATGAGTTATTCAGTGCTGTGTTCTAACATTATAATAATGAGTTATACAGTGCTGTGTTCTATCATTATAATGAGTTATTCAGTGCTGTGTTCTAACATTATAATAATGAGTTATTCAGTGCTGTGTTCTAACATTATAATAATGAGTTATTCAGTGCTGTGTTCTAACATTATAATAATGAGTTATTCAGTGCTGTGTTCTAACATTATAATAATGAGTTATTCAGTGCTGTGTTCTAACATTATAATAATGAGTTATTCAGTGCTGTGTTCTAACATTATAATAATGAGTTATTCAGTGCTGTGTTCTAACATTATAATAATGAGTTATTCAGTGCTGTGTTCTAACATTATAATGATGAGTTATTCAGTGCTGTGTTCTAACATTATAATAATGAGTTATTCAGTGCTGTGTTCTAACATTATAATAATGAGTTATTCAGTGCTGTGTTCTAACATTATAATGAGTTATTCAGTGCTGTGTTCTAACATTATAATAATGAGTTATTCAGTGCTGTGTTCTAACATTATAATAATGAGTTATTCAGTGCTGTGTTCTAACATTATAATAATGAGTTATTCAGTGCTGTGTTCTAACATTATAATAATGAGTTATTCAGTGCTGTGTTCTAACATTATAATAATGAGTTATTCAGTGCTGTGTTCTAACATTATAATAATGAGTTATTCAGTGCTGTGTTCTAACATTATAATAATGAGTTATTCAGTGCTGTGTTCTAACATTATAATAATGAGTTATTCAGTGCTGTGTTCTATCATTATAATGAGTTATTCAGTGCTGTGTTCTAACATTATAATAATGAGTTATACAGTGCTGTGTTCTATCATTATAATGAGTTATTCAGTGCTGTGTTCTAACATTATAATAATGAGTTATTCAGTGCTGTGTTCTAACATTATAATAATGAGTTATTCAGTGCTGTGTTCTAACATTATAATAATGAGTTATTCAGTGCTGTGTTCTAACATTATAATAATGAGTTATTCAGTGCTGTGTTCTAACATTATAATAATGAGTTATTCAGTGCTGTGTTCTAACGTTATAATAATGAGTTATTCAGTGCTGTGTTCTAACATTATAATAATGAGTTATTCAGTGCTGTGTTCTAACATTATAATGATGAGTTATTCAGTGCTGTGTTCTAACATTATAATAATGAGTTATTCAGTGCTGTGTTCTAACATTATAATAATGAGTTATTCAGTGCTGTGTTCTAACATTATAATGAGTTATTCAGTGCTGTGTTCTAACATTATAATAATGAGTTATTCAGTGCTGTGTTCTAACAGTATAATAATGAGTTATTCAGTGCTGTGTTCTAACATTATAATAATGAGTTATTCGGTGCTGTGTTCTAACATTATAATAATGAGTTATTCAGTGCTGTGTTCTAACATTATAATAATGAGTTATTCAGTGCTGTGTTCTAACATTATAATAATGAGTTATTCAATGCTGTGTTCTAACATTATAATAATGAGGTATTCAGTGCTGTGTTCTAACATAATGGTAAGAGGTGTTCAGTCCTCATTATTATACATCCTGCCTGGTGTAACATTACTGCTGCAGTGGACTGGCTGGTTTAACTGTAATGTCGCGGCCTCCAGCACACATGTCTATGGTGTCAGTGTAGGATAGAGTCCTTTGACACAACCTCTATCTCTCTGTCATCCTCTCTCTCTATCTGTTCTTTAAAAAAAAAAAATGTTTAAATACCTTCAGAAAATTTTAATTTAATTTAATTAAATTAAAAATCTTTCAGTACTCGCCACTAGGAGGTGCTGTAATGCTGTTGTCTGTCCTGCTCCTGGCCACATGACTGAAGATTAGAACCCTTTAGATGGGATCTTACTGAACTTGACGCTACCTACCAAGCCTTTGGGAAACACAACCCAGACCGTTACGCAGTTACTCGTGTAGTTCATACTCTATATGTTGAGAGAGAGACAGAAAGAGACATCAGTGCATCAGGTCATTCTGCTAAAACATCTGGGTTCGATAACAACAGGTGGAGGAGAGGAGCTGAAATAACTCTTCTACTCTGTCTCTCTGTCTCTCTGTCTCTCTGTCTCTCTGTCTCTCTGTCTCTCTGTCTCTCTGTCTCTCTCTGTGTCTCTGTCTCTCTGTGTCTCTGTCTCTCTGTCTCTCTGTCTCTCTGTCTCTCTGTCTCTCTCTCTCTCTGTCTCTCTGTCTCTCTCTCTCTCTGTCTCTCTATCTATCTCTCTCTCTCTCTGTCTCTCTCTCTCTCTGTCTCTATGTCTCTCTATCTCTTCCTCTATTGCTCCATCTTCCTGTGTGTGTGTGTGAGAGAGATGCTGCACGTACAATCTGACTTGTTTCTCGTGGGTCCGACAGCTCCGTGTAACAGACAGTTCTCATGTGATTATAATATGGTCAGTGTAACAGACAGTTCTCATGTGATTATAATATGGTCCGTGTAACAGACAGCCCTCATGTGATTATAATATGGTCAGTGTAACAGACAGCCCTCATGTGATTATAATATGGTCAGTGTAACAGACAGTTCTCATGTGATTATAATATGGTCAGTGTAACAGACAGCCCTCATGTGATTATAATATGGTCAGTGTAACAGACAGCTCTCATGTGATTATAATATGGTCAGTGTAACAGACAGCCCTCATGTGATTATAATATGGTCAGTGTAACAGACAGTTCTCATGTGATTATAATATGGTCAGTGTAACAGACAGTTCTCATGTGATTATAATATGGTCAGTGTAACAGACAGCCCTCATGTGATTATAATATGGTCAGTGTAACAGACAGCTCTCATGTGATTATAATATGGTCAGTGTAACAGACAGCCCTCATGTGATTATAATATGGTCAGTGTAACAGACAGTTCTCATGTGATTATAATATGGTCAGTGTAACAGACAGCCCTCATGTGATTATAATATGGTCAGTGTAACAGACAGCTCTCATGTGATTATAATATGGTCAGTGTAACAGACAGCCCTCATGTGATTATAATATGGTCAGTGTAACAGACAGTTCTCATGTGATTATAATATGGTCAGTGTAACAGACAGCCCTCATGTGATTATAATATGGTCAGTGTAACAGACAGCTCTCATGTGATTATAATATGGTCAGTGTAACAGACAGCCCTCATGTGATTATAATATGATCAGTGTAACAGACAGCCCTCATGTGATTATAATATGGTCAGTGTAACAGACAGTTCTCATGTGATTATAATATGGTCAGTGTAACAGACAGTTCTCATGTGATTATAATATGGTCAGTGTAACAGACAGCTCTCATGTGATTATAATATGGTCAGTGTAACAGACAGCCCTCATGTGATTATAATATGGTCAGTGTAACAGACAGCCCTCATGTGATTATAATATGGTCAGTGTAACAGACAGCTCTCATGTGATTATAATATGGTCCGTGTAACAGACAGTTCTCATGTGATTATAATATGGTCAGTGTAACAGACAGTTCTCATGTGATTATAATATGGTCCGTGTAACAGACAGTTCTCATGTGATTATAATATGGTCCGTGTAACAGACAGCTCTCATGTGATTATAATATGGTCAGTGTAACAGACAGCCCTCGTGATTATAATATGGTCAGTGTAACAGACAGCCCTCATGTGATTATAATATGGTCAGTGTAACAGACAGCCCTCATGTGATTATAATATGGTCAGTGTAACAGACAGCTCTCATGTGATTATAATATGGTCCGTGTAACAGACAGTTCTCATGTGATTATAATATGGTCAGTGTAACAGACAGCCCTCATGTGATTATAATATGGTCCGTGTAACAGACAGTTCTCATGTGATTATAATATGGTCCGTGTAACAGACAGCCCTCATGTGATTATAATATGGTCCGTGTAACAGACAGTTCTCATGTGATTATAATATGGTCCGTGTAACAGACAGCCCTCATGTGATTATAATATGGTCCGTGTAACAGACAGTTCTCATGTGATTATAATATGGTCCGTGTAACAGACAGTTTTCATGTGATTATAATATGGTCCGTGTAACAGACAGTTCTCATGTGATTATAATATGGTCAGTGTAACAGACAGTTCTCATGTGATTATAATATGGTCCGTGTAACAGACAGTTCTCATGTGATTATAATATGGTCCGTGTAACAGACAGTTCTCATGTGATTATAATATGGTCCGTGTAACAGACAGCCCTCATGTGATTATAATATGGTCCGTGTAACAGACAGTTCTCATGTGATTATAATATGGTCCGTGTAACAGACAGTTTTCATGTGATTATAATATGGTCCGTGTAACAGACAGTTCTCATGTGATTATAATATGGTCCGTGTAACAGACAGTTCTCATGTGATTATAATATGGTCCGTGTAACAGACAGTTCTCATGTGATTATAATATGGTCCGTGTAACAGACAGTTCTCATGTGATTATAATATGGTCCGTGTAACAGACAGTTCTCATGTGATTATAATATGGTCCGTGTAACAGACAGTTCTCATGTGATTATAATATGGTCCGTGTAACAGACAGTTCTCATGTGATTATAATATGGTCCGTGTAACAGACAGTTCTCATGTGATTATAATATGGTCAGTGTAACAGACAGTTCTCATGTGATTATAATATGGTCCGTGTAACAGACAGCCCTCATGTGATTATAATATGGTCCGTGTAACAGACAGTTCTCATGTGATTATAATATGGTCCGTGTAACAGACAGTTCTCATGTGATTATAATATGGTCCGTGTAACAGACAGTTCTCATGTGATTATAATATGGTCCGTGTAACAGACAGCCCTCATGTGATTATAATATGGTCCGTGTAACAGACAGTTCTCATGTGATTATAATACGGTCCGTGTAACAGACAGTTCTCATGTGATTATAATATGGTCCGTGTAACAGACAGTTCTCATGTGATTATAATATGGTCCGTGTAACAGACAGTTCTCATGTGATTATAATATGGTCCGTGTAACAGACAGTTCTCATGTGATTATAATATGGTCCGTGTAACAGACAGCCCTCATGTGATTATAATATGGTCCGTGTAACAGACAGTTCTCATGTGATTATAATATGGTCCGTGTAACAGACAGCCCTCATGTGATTATAATATGGTCCGTGTAACAGACAGTTCTCATGTGATTATAATATGGTCCGTGTAACAGACAGTTCTCATGTGATTATAATATGGTCCGTGTAACAGACAGCCCTCATGTGATTATAATATGGTCCGTGTAACAGACAGTTCTCATGTGATTATAATATGGTCCGTGTAACAGACAGTTCTCATGTGATTATAATATGGTCCGTGTAACAGACAGTTCTCATGTGATTATAATATGGTCCGTGTAACAGACAGTTCTCATGTGATTATAATATGGTCCGTGTAACAGACAGTTCTCATGTGATTATAATATGGTCCGTGTAACAGACAGTTCTCATGTGATTATAATATGGTCCGTGTAACAGACAGTTCTCATGTGATTATAATATGGTCCGTGTAACAGACAGCCCTCATGTGATTATAATATGGTCCGTGTAACAGACAGTTCTCATGTGATTATAATATGGTCCGTGTAACAGACAGTTCTCATGTGATTATAATATGGTCCGTGTAACAGACAGTTCTCATGTGATTATAATATGGTCCGTGTAACAGACAGTTCTCATGTGATTATAATATGGTCCGTGTAACAGACAGTTCTCATGTGATTATAATATGGTCCGTGTAACAGACAGCCCTCATGTGATTATAATATGGTCCGTGTAACAGACAGTTCTCATGTGATTATAATATGGTCCGTGTAACAGACAGTTCTCATGTGATTATAATATGGTCCGTGTAACAGACAGTTCTCATGTGATTATAATATGGTCCGTGTAACAGACAGTTCTCATGTGATTATAATATGGTCCGTGTAACAGACAGTTCTCATGTGATTATAATATGGTCCGTGTAACAGACAGCCCTCATGTGATTATAATATGGTCCGTGTAACAGACAGTTCTCATGTGATTATAATATGGTCCGTGTAACAGACAGCCCTCATGTGATTATAATATGGTCCGTGTAACAGACAGTTCTCATGTGATTATAATATGGTCCGTGTAACAGACAGCCCTCATGTGATTATAATATGGTCCGTGTAACAGACAGTTCTCATGTGATTATAATATGGTCCGTGTAACAGACAGTTCTCATGTGATTATAATATGGTCCGTGTAACAGACAGCCCTCATGTGATTATAATATGGTCCGTGTAACAGACAGTTCTCATGTGATTATAATATGGTCCGTGTAACAGACAGTTCTCATGTGATTATAATATGGTCCGTGTAACAGACAGTTCTCATGTGATTATAATATGGTCCGTGTAACAGACAGTTCTCATGTGATTATAATATGGTCCGTGTAACAGACAGCCCTCATGTGATTATAATATGGTCCGTGTAACAGACAGTTCTCATGTGATTATAATATGGTCCGTGTAACAGACAGTTCTCATGTGATTATAATATGGTCCGTGTAACAGACAGTTCTCATGTGATTATAATATGGTCCGTGTAACAGACAGTTCTCATGTGATTATAATATGGTCCGTGTAACAGACAGTTCTCATGTGATTATAATATGGTCCGTGTAACAGACAGTTCTCATGTGATTATAATATGGTCCGTGTAACAGACAGTTCTCATGTGATTATAATATGGTCCGTGTAACAGACAGTTCTCATGTGATTATAATATGGTCCGTGTAACAGACAGCCCTCATGTGATTATAATATGGTCCGTGTAACAGACAGTTCTCATGTGATTATAATATGGTCCGTGTAACAGACAGTTCTCATGTGATTATAATATGGTCCGTGTAACAGACAGTTCTCATGTGATTATAATATGGTCCGTGTAACAGACAGTTCTCATGTGATTATAATATGGTCCGTGTAACAGACAGTTCTCATGTGATTATAATATGGTCCGTGTAACAGACAGTTCTCATGTGATTATAATATGGTCCGTGTAACAGACAGCCCTCATGTGATTATAATATGGTCCGTGTAACAGACAGTTCTCATGTGATTATAATATGGTCCGTGTAACAGACAGTTCTCATGTGATTATAATATGGTCCGTGTAACAGACAGTTCTCATGTGATTATAATATGGTCCGTGTAACAGACAGTTCTCATGTGATTATAATATGGTCCGTGTAACAGACAGTTCTCATGTGATTATAATATGGTCCGTGTAACAGACAGTTCTCATGTGATTATAATATGGTCCGTGTAACAGACAGCCCTCATGTGATTATAATATGGTCCGTGTAACAGACAGTTCTCATGTGATTATAATATGGTCCGTGTAACAGACAGTTCTCATGTGATTATAATATGGTCCGTGTAACAGACAGCCCTCATGTGATTATAATATGGTCCGTGTAACAGACAGTTCTCATGTGATTATAATATGGTCCGTGTAACAGACAGCCCTCATGTGATTATAATATGGTCCGTGTAACAGACAGTTCTCATGTGATTATAATATGGTCCGTGTAACAGACAGCCCTCATGTGATTATAATATGGTCCGTGTAACAGACAGTTCTCATGTGATTATAATATGGTCCGTGTAACAGACAGTTCTCATGTGATTATAATATGGTCCGTGTAACAGACAGTTCTCATGTGATTGTAATATGGTCCGTGTAACAGACAGCCCTCATGTGATTATAATATGGTCCGTGTAACCGACAGTTCTCATGTGATTATAATATGGTCCGTGTAACAGACAGCCCTCATGTGATTATAATATGGTCCGTGTAACAGACAGTTCTCATGTGATTATAATATGGTCCGTGTAACAGACAGTTCTCATGTGATTATAATATGGTCCGTGTAACAGACAGCCCTCATGTGATTATAATATGGTCCGTGTAACAGACAGTTCTCATGTGATTATAATATGGTCCGTGTAACAGACAGTTCTCATGTGATTATAATATGGTCCGTGTAACAGACAGTTCTCATGTGATTATAATATGGTCCGTGTAACAGACAGTTCTCATGTGATTATAATATGGTCCGTGTAACAGACAGCCCTCATGTGATTATGATATGGTCCGTGTAACAGACAGTTCTCATGTGATTATAATATGGTCCGTGTAACAGACAGCCCTCATGTGATTATAATATGGTCCGTGTAACCGACAGTTCTCATGTGATTATAATATGGTCCGTGTAACAGACAGCCCTCATGTGATTATAATATGGTCCGTGTAACAGACAGTTCTCATGTGATTATAATATGGTCCGTGTAACAGACAGTTCTCATGTGATTATAATATGGTCCGTGTAACAGACAGTTCTCATGTGATTATAATATGGTCCGTGTAACAGACAGTTCTCATGTGATTATAATATGGTCCGTGTAACAGACAGTTCTCATGTGATTATAATATGGTCCGTGTAACAGACAGTTCTCATGTGATTATAATATGGTCCGTGTAACAGACAGCCCTCATGTGATTATAATATGGTCCGTGTAACAGACAGTTCTCATGTGATTATAATATGGTCCGTGTAACAGACAGTTCTCATGTGATTATAATATGGTCCGTGTAACAGACAGCCCTCATGTGATTATAATATGGTCCGTGTAACAGACAGTTCTCATGTGATTATAATATGGTCCGTGTAACAGACAGTTCTCATGTGATTATAATATGGTCCGTGTAACAGACAGTTCTCATGTGATTATAATATGGTCCGTGTAACAGACAGCCCTCATGTGATTATAATATGGTCCGTGTAACCGACAGTTCTCATGTGATTATAATATGGTCCGTGTAACAGACAGCCCTCATGTGATTATAATATGGTCCGTGTAACAGACAGTTCTCATGTGATTAGAATATGGTCCGTGTAACAGACAGTTCTCATGTGATTATAATATGGTCCGTGTAACAGACAGCCCTCATGTGATTATAATATGGTCCGTGTAACAGACAGTTCTCATGTGATTATAATATGGTCCGTGTAACAGACAGTTCTCATGTGATTATAATATGGTCCGTGTAACAGACAGTTCTCATGTGATTATAATATGGTCCGTGTAACAGACAGTTCTCATGTGATTATAATATGGTCCGTGTAACAGACAGTTCTCATGTGATTATAATATGGTCCGTGTAACAGACAGCCCTCATGTGATTATAATATGGTCCGTGTAACCGACAGTTCTCATGTGATTATAATATGGTCCGTGTAACAGACAGCCCTCATGTGATTATAATATGGTCCGTGTAACAGACAGTTCTCATGTGATTATAATATGGTCCGTGTAACAGACAGTTCTCATGTGATTATAATATGGTCCGTGTAACAGACAGTTCTCATGTGATTATAATATGGTCCGTGTAACAGACAGTTCTCATGTGATTATAATATGGTCCGTGTAACAGACAGTTCTCATGTGATTATAATATGGTCCGTGTAACAGACAGCCCTCATGTGATTATAATATGGTCCGTGTAACAGACAGTTCTCATGTGATTATAATATGGTCCGTGTAACAGACAGTTCTCATGTGATTATAATATGGTCCGTGTAACAGACAGCCCTCATGTGATTATAATATGGTCCGTGTAACAGACAGTTCTCATGTGATTATAATATGGTCCGTGTAACAGACAGTTCTCATGTGATTATAATATGGTCCGTGTAACAGACAGTTCTCATGTGATTATAATATGGTCCGTGTAACAGACAGTTCTCATGTGATTATAATATGGTCCGTGTAACAGACAGCCCTCATGTGATTATGATATGGTCCGTGTAACAGACAGTTCTCATGTGATTATAATATGGTCCGTGTAACAGACAGCCCTCATGTGATTATAATATGGTCCGTGTAACCGACAGTTCTCATGTGATTATAATATGGTCCGTGTAACAGACAGCCCTCATGTGATTATAATATGGTCCGTGTAACAGACAGTTCTCATGTGATTATAATATGGTCCGTGTAACAGACAGTTCTCATGTGATTATAATATGGTCCGTGTAACAGACAGTTCTCATGTGATTATAATATGGTCCGTGTAACAGACAGTTCTCATGTGATTATAATATGGTCCGTGTAACAGACAGTTCTCATGTGATTATAATATGGTCCGTGTAACAGACAGCCCTCATGTGATTATAATATGGTCCGTGTAACAGACAGTTCTCATGTGATTATAATATGGTCCGTGTAACAGACAGTTCTCATGTGATTATAATATGGTCCGTGTAACAGACAGCCCTCATGTGATTATAATATGGTCCGTGTAACAGACAGTTCTCATGTGATTATAATATGGTCCGTGTAACAGACAGTTCTCATGTGATTATAATATGGTCCGTGTAACAGACAGTTCTCATGTGATTATAATATGGTCCGTGTAACAGACAGTTCTCATGTGATTATAATATGGTCCGTGTAACAGACAGCCCTCATGTGATTATGATATGGTCCGTGTAACAGACAGTTCTCATGTGATTATAATATGGTCCGTGTAACAGACAGTTCTCATGTGATTATAATATGGTCCGTGTAACAGACAGTTCTCATGTGATTATAATATGGTCCGTGTAACAGACAGTTCTCATGTGATTATAATATGGTCCGTGTAACAGACAGTTCTCATGTGATTATAATATGGTCCGTGTAACAGACAGTTCTCATGTGATTATAATATGGTCCGTGTAACAGACAGCCCTCATGTGATTATAATATGGTCCGTGTAACCGACAGTTCTCATGTGATTATAATATGGTCCGTGTAACAGACAGCCCTCATGTGATTATAATATGGTCCGTGTAACAGACAGTTCTCATGTGATTATAATATGGTCCGTGTAACAGACAGTTCTCATGTGATTATAATATGGTCCGTGTAACAGACAGCCCTCATGTGATTATAATATGGTCCGTGTAACAGACAGTTCTCATGTGATTATAATATGGTCCGTGTAACAGACAGTTCTCATGTGATTATAATATGGTCAGTGTAACAGACAGTTCTCATGTGATTATAATATGGTCCGTGTAACAGACAGCCCTCATGTGATTATAATATGGTCCGTGTAACAGACAGTTCTCATGTGATTATAATATGGTCCGTGTAACAGACAGTTCTCATGTGATTATAATATGGTCCGTGTAACAGACAGTTCTCATGTGATTATAATATGGTCCGTGTAACAGACAGTTCTCATGTGATTATAATATGGTCCGTGTAACAGACAGCCCTCATGTGATTATAATATGGTCCGTGTAACAGACAGTTCTCATGTGATTATAATATGGTCCGTGTAACAGACAGTTCTCATGTGATTATAATATGGTCCGTGTAACAGACAGCCCTCATGTGATTATAATATGGTCCGTGTAACAGACAGTTCTCATGTGATTATAATATGGTCCGTGTAACAGACAGTTCTCATGTGATTATAATATGGTCCGTGTAACAGACAGTTCTCATGTGATTATAATATGGTCCGTGTAACAGACAGTTCTCATGTGATTATAATATGGTCCGTGTAACAGACAGCCCTCATGTGATTATGATATGGTCCGTGTAACAGACAGTTCTCATGTGATTATAATATGGTCCGTGTAACAGACAGTTCTCATGTGATTATAATATGGTCCGTGTAACAGACAGCCCTCATGTGATTATAATATGGTCCGTGTAACAGACAGTTCTCATGTGATTATAATATGGTCCGTGTAACAGACAGTTCTCATGTGATTATAATATGGTCCGTGTAACAGACAGTTCTCATGTGATTATAATATGGTCCGTGTAACAGACAGTTTTCATGTGATTATAATATGGTCAGTGTAACAGACAGTTCTCATGTGATTATAATATGGTCCGTGTAACAGACAGTTCTCATGTGATTATAATATGGTCCGTGTAACAGACAGTTCTCATGTGATTATAATATGGTCCGTGTAACAGACAGTTCTCATGTGATTATAATATGGTCCGTGTAACAGACAGTTCTCATGTGATTATAATATGGTCCGTGTAACAGACAGCCCTCATGTGATTATAATATGGTCCGTGTAACAGACAGTTCTCATGTGATTATAATATGGTCCGTGTAACAGACAGTTCTCATGTGATTATAATATGGTCCGTGTAACAGACAGCCCTCATGTGATTATAATATGGTCCGTGTAACAGACAGTTCTCATGTGATTATAATATGGTCCGTGTAACAGACAGTTCTCATGTGATTATAATATGGTCCGTGTAACAGACAGTTCTCATGTGATTATAATATGGTCCGTGTAACAGACAGTTCTCATGTGATTATAATATGGTCCGTGTAACAGACAGCCCTCATGTGATTATAATATGGTCCGTGTAACAGACAGTTCTCATGTGATTATAATATGGTCCGTGTAACAGACAGTTCTCATGTGATTATAATATGGTCCGTGTAACAGACAGTCCTCATGTGATTATAATATGGTCCGTGTAACAGACAGCCCTCATGTGATTATAATATGGTCCGTGTAACAGACAGTTCTCATGTGATTATAATATGGTCCGTGTAACAGACAGTTCTCATGTGATTATAATATGGTCCGTGTAACAGACAGTTCTCATGTGATTATAATATGGTCCGTGTAACAGACAGCCCTCATGTGATTATAATATGGTCCGTGTAACAGACAGTTCTCATGTGATTATAATATGGTCCGTGTAACAGACAGTTCTCATGTGATTATAATATGGTCCGTGTAACAGACAGTTCTCATGTGATTATAATATGGTCCGTGTAACAGACAGTTCTCATGTGATTATAATATGGTCCGTGTAACAGACAGTTCTCATGTGATTATAATATGGTCCGTGTAACAGACAGTTCTCATGTGATTATAATATGGTCCGTGTAACAGACAGTTCTCATGTGATTATAATATGGTCCGTGTAACAGACAGTTCTCATGTGATTATAATATGGTCCGTGTAACAGACAGCCCTCATGTGATTATAATATGGTCCGTGTAACAGACAGTTCTCATGTGATTATAATATGGTCCGTGTAACAGACAGCCCTCATGTGATTATAATATGGTCCGTGTAACAGACAGTTCTCATGTGATTATAATATGGTCCGTGTAACAGACAGCCCTCATGTGATTATAATATGGTCCGTGTAACAGACAGTTCTCATGTGATTATAATATGGTCCGTGTAACAGACAGTTCTCATGTGATTATAATATGGTCCGTGTAACAGACAGTTCTCATGTGATTATAATATGGTCCGTGTAACAGACAGTTCTCATGTGATTATAATATGGTCCGTGTAACAGACAGCCCTCATGTGATTATAATATGGTCCGTGTAACCGACAGTTCTCATGTGATTATAATATGGTCCGTGTAACAGACAGCCCTCATGTGATTATAATATGGTCCGTGTAACAGACAGTTCTCATGTGATTATAATATGGTCCGTGTAACAGACAGTTCTCATGTGATTATAATATGGTCCGTGTAACAGACAGCCCTCATGTGATTATAATATGGTCCGTGTAACAGACAGTTCTCATGTGATTATAATATGGTCCGTGTAACAGACAGTTCTCATGTGATTATAATATGGTCAGTGTAACAGACAGTTCTCATGTGATTATAATATGGTCCGTGTAACAGACAGCCCTCATGTGATTATAATATGGTCCGTGTAACAGACAGTTCTCATGTGATTATAATATGGTCCGTGTAACAGACAGTTCTCATGTGATTATAATATGGTCCGTGTAACAGACAGTTCTCATGTGATTATAATATGGTCCGTGTAACAGACAGTTCTCATGTGATTATAATATGGTCCGTGTAACAGACAGCCCTCATGTGATTATAATATGGTCCGTGTAACAGACAGTTCTCATGTGATTATAATATGGTCCGTGTAACAGACAGTTCTCATGTGATTATAATATGGTCCGTGTAACAGACAGCCCTCATGTGATTATAATATGGTCCGTGTAACAGACAGTTCTCATGTGATTATAATATGGTCCGTGTAACAGACAGTTCTCATGTGATTATAATATGGTCCGTGTAACAGACAGTTCTCATGTGATTATAATATGGTCCGTGTAACAGACAGTTCTCATGTGATTATAATATGGTCCGTGTAACAGACAGCCCTCATGTGATTATGATATGGTCCGTGTAACAGACAGTTCTCATGTGATTATAATATGGTCCGTGTAACAGACAGTTCTCATGTGATTATAATATGGTCCGTGTAACAGACAGCCCTCATGTGATTATAATATGGTCCGTGTAACAGACAGTTCTCATGTGATTATAATATGGTCCGTGTAACAGACAGTTCTCATGTGATTATAATATGGTCCGTGTAACAGACAGTTCTCATGTGATTATAATATGGTCCGTGTAACAGACAGTTTTCATGTGATTATAATATGGTCAGTGTAACAGACAGTTCTCATGTGATTATAATATGGTCCGTGTAACAGACAGTTCTCATGTGATTATAATATGGTCCGTGTAACAGACAGTTCTCATGTGATTATAATATGGTCCGTGTAACAGACAGTTCTCATGTGATTATAATATGGTCCGTGTAACAGACAGTTCTCATGTGATTATAATATGGTCCGTGTAACAGACAGCCCTCATGTGATTATAATATGGTCCGTGTAACAGACAGTTCTCATGTGATTATAATATGGTCCGTGTAACAGACAGTTCTCATGTGATTATAATATGGTCCGTGTAACAGACAGCCCTCATGTGATTATAATATGGTCCGTGTAACAGACAGTTCTCATGTGATTATAATATGGTCCGTGTAACAGACAGTTCTCATGTGATTATAATATGGTCCGTGTAACAGACAGTTCTCATGTGATTATAATATGGTCCGTGTAACAGACAGTTCTCATGTGATTATAATATGTTCCGTGTAACAGACAGCCCTCATGTGATTATAATATGGTCCGTGTAACAGACAGTTCTCATGTGATTATAATATGGTCCGTGTAACAGACAGTTCTCATGTGATTATAATATGGTCCGTGTAACAGACAGTCCTCATGTGATTATAATATGGTCCGTGTAACAGACAGCCCTCATGTGATTATAATATGGTCCGTGTAACAGACAGTTCTCATGTGATTATAATATGGTCCGTGTAACAGACAGTTCTCATGTGATTATAATATGGTCCGTGTAACAGACAGTTCTCATGTGATTATAATATGGTCCGTGTAACAGACAGCCCTCATGTGATTATAATATGGTCCGTGTAACAGACAGTTCTCATGTGATTATAATATGGTCCGTGTAACAGACAGTTCTCATGTGATTATAATATGGTCCGTGTAACAGACAGTTCTCATGTGATTATAATATGGTCCGTGTAACAGACAGTTCTCATGTGATTATAATATGGTCCGTGTAACAGACAGCCCTCATGTGATTATAATATGGTCCGTGTAACAGACAGTTCTCATGTGATTATAATATGGTCCGTGTAACAGACAGCCCTCATGTGATTATAATATGGTCCGTGTAACAGACAGTTCTCATGTGATTATAATATGGTCCGTGTAACAGACAGCCCTCATGTGATTATAATATGGTCCGTGTAACAGACAGTTCTCATGTGATTATAATATGGTCCGTGTAACAGACAGTTCTCATGTGATTATAATATGGTCCGTGTAACAGACAGTTCTCATGTGATTATAATATGGTCCGTGTAACAGACAGTTCTCATGTGATTATAATATGGTCCGTGTAACAGACAGTTCTCATGTGATTATAATATGGTCCGTGTAACAGACAGTTTTCATGTGATTATAATATGGTCAGTGTAACAGACAGTTCTCATGTGATTATAATATGGTCCGTGTAACAGACAGTTCTCATGTGATTATAATATGGTCCGTGTAACAGACAGTTCTCATGTGATTATAATATGGTCCGTGTAACAGACAGTTCTCATGTGATTATAATATGGTCCGTGTAACAGACAGTTCTCAAGTGATTATAATATGGTCCGTGTAACAGACAGCCCTCATGTGATTATAATATGGTCCGTGTAACAGACAGTTCTCATGTGATTATAATATGGTCCGTGTAACAGACAGTTCTCATGTGATTATAATATGGTCCGTGTAACAGACAGCCCTCATGTGATTATAATATGGTCCGTGTAACAGACAGTTCTCATGTGATTATAATATGGTCCGTGTAACAGACAGTTCTCATGTGATTATAATATGGTCCGTGTAACAGACAGTTCTCATGTGATTATAATATGGTCCGTGTAACAGACAGTTCTCATGTGATTATAATATGGTCCGTGTAACAGACAGCCCTCATGTGATTATAATATGGTCCGTGTAACAGACAGTTCTCATGTGATTATAATATGGTCCGTGTAACAGACAGTTCTCATGTGATTATAATATGGTCCGTGTAACAGACAGTCCTCATGTGATTATAATATGGTCCGTGTAACAGACAGCCCTCATGTGATTATAATATGGTCCGTGTAACAGACAGTTCTCATGTGATTATAATATGGTCCGTGTAACAGACAGTTCTCATGTGATTATAATATGGTCCGTGTAACAGACAGTTCTCATGTGATTATAATATGGTCCGTGTAACAGACAGCCCTCATGTGATTATAATATGGTCCGTGTAACAGACAGTTCTCATGTGATTATAATATGGTCCGTGTAACAGACAGTTCTCATGTGATTATAATATGGTCCGTGTAACAGACAGTTCTCATGTGATTATAATATGGTCCGTGTAACAGACAGTTCTCATGTGATTATAATATGGTCCGTGTAACAGACAGTTCTCATGTGATTATAATATGGTCCGTGTAACAGACAGTTCTCATGTGATTATAATATGGTCCGTGTAACAGACAGTTCTCATGTGATTATAATATGGTCCGTGTAACAGACAGTTCTCATGTGATTATAATATGGTCCGTGTAACAGACAGTTCTCATGTGATTATAATATGGTCCGTGTAACAGACAGCCCTCATGTGATTATAATATGGTCCGTGTAACAGACAGTTCTCATGTGATTATAATATGGTCCGTGTAACAGACAGCCCTCATGTGATTATAATATGGTCCGTGTAACAGACAGTTCTCATGTGATTATAATATGGTCCGTGTAACAGACAGCCCTCATGTGATTATAATATGGTCCGTGTAACAGACAGTTCTCATGTGATTATAATATGGTCCGTGTAACAGACAGCCCTCATGTGATTATAATATGGTCCGTGTAACAGACAGTTCTCATGTGATTATAATATGGTCCGTGTAACAGACAGTTCTCATGTGATTATAATATGGTCCGTGTAACAGACAGTTCTCATGTGATTATAATATGGTCCGTGTAACAGACAGTTCTCATGTGATTATAATATGGTCCGTGTAACAGACAGTTCTCATGTGATTATAATATGGTCCGTGTAACAGACAGTTCTCATGTGATTATAATATGGTCCGTGTAACAGACAGTTCTCATGTGATTATAATATGGTCCGTGTAACAGACAGTTCTCATGTGATTATAATATGGTCCGTGTAACAGACAGTTCTCATGTGATTATAATATGGTCCGTGTAACAGACAGTTCTCATGTGATTATAATATGGTCCGTGTAACAGACAGCCCTCATGTGATTATAATATGGTCCGTGTAACAGACAGTTCTCATGTGATTATAATATGGTCCGTATAACAGACAGTTCTCATGTGATTATAATATGGTCCGTGTAACAGACAGCCCTCATGTGATTATAATATGGTCCGTGTAACAGACAGTTCTCATGTGATTATAATATGGTCCGTGTAACAGACAGTTCTCATGTGATTATAATATGGTCCGTGTAACAGACAGTTCTCATGTGATTATAATATGGTCCGTGTAACAGACAGTTCTCATGTGATTATAATATGGTCCGTGTAACAGACAGTTCTCATGTGATTATAATATGGTCCGTGTAACAGACAGTTCTCATGTGATTATAATATGGTCCGTGTAACAGACAGCCCTCATGTGATTATAATATGGTCCGTGTAACAGACAGTTCTCATGTGATTATAATATGGTCCGTGTAACAGACAGTTCTCATGTGATTATAATATGGTCCGTGTAACAGACAGTTCTCATGTGATTATAATATGGTCCGTGTAACAGACAGTTCTCATGTGATTATAATATGGTCCGTGTAACAGACAGTTCTCATGTGATTATAATATGGTCCGTGTAACAGACAGCCCTCATGTGATTATAATATGGTCCGTGTAACAGACAGTTCTCATGTGATTATAATATGGTCCGTGTAACAGACAGTTCTCATGTGATTATAATATGGTCCGTGTAACAGACAGCCCTCATGTGATTATAATATGGTCCGTGTAACAGACAGTTCTCATGTGATTATAATATGGTCCGTGTAACAGACAGTTCTCATGTGATTATAATATGGTCCGTGTAACAGACAGTTCTCATGTGATTATAATATGGTCCGTGTAACAGACAGTTCTCATGTGATTATAATATGGTCCGTGTAACAGACAGCCCTCATGTGATTATAATATGGTCCGTGTAACAGACAGTTCTCATGTGATTATAATATGGTCCGTGTAACAGACAGTTCTCATGTGATTATAATATGGTCCGTGTAACAGACAGTTCTCATGTGATTATAATATGGTCCGTGTAACAGACAGTTTTCATGTGATTATAATATGGTCAGTGTAACAGACAGTTCTCATGTGATTATAATATGGTCCGTGTAACAGACAGTTCTCATGTGATTATAATATGGTCCGTGTAACAGACAGTTCTCATGTGATTATAATATGGTCCGTGTAACAGACAGTTCTCATGTGATTATAATATGGTCCGTGTAACAGACAGTTCTCAAGTGATTATAATATGGTCCGTGTAACAGACAGCCCTCATGTGATTATAATATGGTCCGTGTAACAGACAGTTCTCATGTGATTATAATATGGTCCGTGTAACAGACAGTTCTCATGTGATTATAATATGGTCCGTGTAACAGACAGCCCTCATGTGATTATAATATGGTCCGTGTAACAGACAGTTCTCATGTGATTATAATATGGTCCGTGTAACAGACAGTTCTCATGTGATTATAATATGGTCCGTGTAACAGACAGTTCTCATGTGATTATAATATGGTCCGTGTAACAGACAGTTCTCATGTGATTATAATATGGTCCGTGTAACAGACAGCCCTCATGTGATTATAATATGGTCCGTGTAACAGACAGTTCTCATGTGATTATAATATGGTCCGTGTAACAGACAGTTCTCATGTGATTATAATATGGTCCGTGTAACAGACAGTCCTCATGTGATTATAATATGGTCCGTGTAACAGACAGCCCTCATGTGATTATAATATGGTCCGTGTAACAGACAGTTCTCATGTGATTATAATATGGTCCGTGTAACAGACAGTTCTCATGTGATTATAATATGGTCCGTGTAACAGACAGTTCTCATGTGATTATAATATGGTCCGTGTAACAGACAGCCCTCATGTGATTATAATATGGTCCGTGTAACAGACAGTTCTCATGTGATTATAATATGGTCCGTGTAACAGACAGTTCTCATGTGATTATAATATGGTCCGTGTAACAGACAGTTCTCATGTGATTATAATATGGTCCGTGTAACAGACAGTTCTCATGTGATTATAATATGGTCCGTGTAACAGACAGTTCTCATGTGATTATAATATGGTCCGTGTAACAGACAGTTCTCATGTGATTATAATATGGTCCGTGTAACAGACAGTTCTCATGTGATTATAATATGGTCCGTGTAACAGACAGTTCTCATGTGATTATAATATGGTCCGTGTAACAGACAGTTCTCATGTGATTATAATATGGTCCGTGTAACAGACAGCCCTCATGTGATTATAATATGGTCCGTGTAACAGACAGTTCTCATGTGATTATAATATGGTCCGTGTAACAGACAGCCCTCATGTGATTATAATATGGTCCGTGTAACAGACAGTTCTCATGTGATTATAATATGGTCCGTGTAACAGACAGCCCTCATGTGATTATAATATGGTCCGTGTAACAGACAGTTCTCATGTGATTATAATATGGTCCGTGTAACAGACAGCCCTCATGTGATTATAATATGGTCCGTGTAACAGACAGTTCTCATGTGATTATAATATGGTCCGTGTAACAGACAGTTCTCATGTGATTATAATATGGTCCGTGTAACAGACAGTTCTCATGTGATTATAATATGGTCCGTGTAACAGACAGTTCTCATGTGATTATAATATGGTCCGTGTAACAGACAGTTCTCATGTGATTATAATATGGTCCGTGTAACAGACAGTTCTCATGTGATTATAATATGGTCCGTGTAACAGACAGTTCTCATGTGATTATAATATGGTCCGTGTAACAGACAGTTCTCATGTGATTATAATATGGTCCGTGTAACAGACAGTTCTCATGTGATTATAATATGGTCCGTGTAACAGACAGTTCTCATGTGATTATAATATGGTCCGTGTAACAGACAGCCCTCATGTGATTATAATATGGTCCGTGTAACAGACAGTTCTCATGTGATTATAATATGGTCCGTATAACAGACAGTTCTCATGTGATTATAATATGGTCCGTGTAACAGACAGCCCTCATGTGATTATAATATGGTCCGTGTAACAGACAGTTCTCATGTGATTATAATATGGTCCGTGTAACAGACAGTTCTCATGTGATTATAATATGGTCCGTGTAACAGACAGTTCTCATGTGATTATAATATGGTCCGTGTAACAGACAGTTCTCATGTGATTATAATATGGTCCGTGTAACAGACAGTTCTCATGTGATTATAATATGGTCCGTGTAACAGACAGTTCTCATGTGATTATAATATGGTCCGTGTAACAGACAGCCCTCATGTGATTATAATATGGTCCGTGTAACAGACAGTTCTCATGTGATTATAATATGGTCCGTGTAACAGACAGTTCTCATGTGATTATAATATGGTCCGTGTAACAGACAGTTCTCATGTGATTATAATATGGTCCGTGTAACAGACAGTTCTCATGTGATTATAATATGGTCCGTGTAACAGACAGTTCTCATGTGATTATAATATGGTCCGTGTAACAGACAGCCCTCATGTGATTATAATATGGTCCGTGTAACAGACAGTTCTCATGTGATTATAATATGGTCCGTGTAACAGACAGTTCTCATGTGATTATAATATGGTCCGTGTAACAGACAGCCCTCATGTGATTATAATATGGTCCGTGTAACAGACAGTTCTCATGTGATTATAATATGGTCCGTGTAACAGACAGTTCTCATGTGATTATAATATGGTCCGTGTAACAGACAGTTCTCATGTGATTATAATATGGTCCGTGTAACAGACAGTTCTCATGTGATTATAATATGGTCCGTGTAACAGACAGCCCTCATGTGATTATAATATGGTCCGTGTAACAGACAGTTCTCATGTGATTATAATATGGTCCGTGTAACAGACAGTTCTCATGTGATTATAATATGGTCCGTGTAACAGACAGTTCTCATGTGATTATAATATGGTCCGTGTAACAGACAGTTTTCATGTGATTATAATATGGTCCGTGTAACAGACAGTTCTCATGTGATTATAATATGGTCCGTGTAACAGACAGTTCTCATGTGATTATAATATGGTCCGTGTAACAGACAGTTCTCATGTGATTATAATATGGTCCGTGTAACAGACAGTTCTCATGTGATTATAATATGGTCCGTGTAACAGACAGTTCTCATGTGATTATAATATGGTCCGTGTAACAGACAGTTCTCATGTGATTATAATATGGTCCGTGTAACAGACAGCCCTCATGTGATTATAATATGGTCCGTGTAACAGACAGTTCTCATGTGATTATAATATGGTCCGTGTAACAGACAGTTCTCATGTGATTATAATATGGTCCGTGTAACAGACAGCCCTCATGTGATTATAATATGGTCCGTGTAACAGACAGTTCTCATGTGATTATAATATGGTCCGTGTAACAGACAGTTCTCATGTGATTATAATATGGTCCGTGTAACAGACAGTTCTCATGTGATTATAATATGGTCCGTGTAACAGACAGCCCTCATGTGATTATAATATGGTCCGTGTAACAGACAGTTCTCATGTGATTATAATATGGTCCGTGTAACAGACAGTTCTCATGTGATTATAATATGGTCCGTGTAACAGACAGTTCTCATGTGATTATAATATGGTCCGTGTAACAGACAGTTCTCATGTGATTATAATATGGTCCGTGTAACAGACAGTTCTCATGTGATTATAATATGGTCAGTGTAACAGACAGTTCTCATGTGATTATAATATGGTCCGTGTAACAGACAGTTCTCTTTGTGATTATAATATGATCCGTGTAACAGACAGTTCTCATGTGATTATAATATGGTCCGTGTAACAGACAGCCCTCATGTGATTATAATATGGTCCGTGTAACAGACAGTTCTCATGTGATTATAATATGGTCCGTGTAACAGACAGTTCTCATGTGATTATAATATGGTCCGTGTAACAGACAGTTCTCATGTGATTATAATATGGTCCGTGTAACAGACAGTTCTCATGTGATTATAATATGGTCCGTGTAACAGACAGCCCTCATGTGATTATAATATGGTCCGTGTAACAGACAGTTCTCTTTGTGATTATAATATGGTCAGTGTAACAGACAGTTCTCATGTGATTATAATATGGTCCGTGTAACAGACAGTTCTCATGTGATTATAATATGGTCAGTGTAACAGACAGTTTTCATGTGATTATAATATGGTCCGTGTAACAGACAGTTCTCATGTGATTATAATATGGTCCGTGTAACAGACAGCCCTCATGTGGTTATAATATGGTCAGTGTAACAGACAGTTCTCATGTGATTATAATATGGTCCGTGTAACAGACAGTTCTCATGTGATTATAATATGGTCAGTGTAACAGACAGCCCTCATGTGATTATAATATGGTCCGTGTAACAGACAGTTCTCATGTGATTATAATATGATCCGTGTAACAGACAGTTCTCATGTGATTATAATATGGTCCGTGTAACAGACAGCCCTCATGTGATTATAATATGGTCCGTGTAAACGACAGCCCTCATGTGATTATAATATGGTCCGTGTAACAGACAGTTCTCATGTGATTATAATATGGTCCGTGTAACAGACAGTTCTCATGTGATTATAATATGGTCCGTGTAACAGACAGCCCTCATGTGATTATAATATGGTCCGTGTAACAGACAGTTCTCATGTGATTATAATATGGTCCGTGTAACAGACAGTTCTCATGTGATTATAATATGGTCCGTGTAACAGACAGTTCTCATGTGATTATAATATGGTCCGTGTAACAGACAGTTCTCATGTGATTATAATATGGTCCGTGTAACAGACAGTTCTCATGTGATTATAATATGGTCAGTGTAACAGACAGTTCTCATGTGATTATAATATGGTCACAAACAAGCGCAATAGACAACACAGAAAGGCACTGCTTCACAGGTTCACAAGTTCACAGGTTCACAGGTTCACAGGTTCACAGGTTCACAGGTTCACAGGGCACAGTAGTGATGTGGGGGTTGACTCCGAACCCTGCAGACCCAATGGTTATATTCACGGGGCGGGTTAAAGGTCATTACATATTGTATGGATGAAGGGTGGGTTAAAGGTCATTACATAGTGTATGGATGAAGGGAGGGTTAAAGGTCATTACATATTGTATGGATGAAGGGAGGGTTAAAGGTCATTACATATTGTATGGATGAAGGGAGGGTTAAAGGTCATTACATATTGTATGGATGAAGGGAGGGTTAAAGGTCATTACATATTGTATGGATGAAGGGTGGGTTTAAGGTCATTACATATTGTATGGATGAAGGGAGGGTTAAAGGTCATTACATATTGTATGGATGAAGGGAGGGTTAAAGGTCATTACATATTGTATGGATGAAGGGAGGGTTAAAGGTCATTACATATTGTATGGATGAAGGGAGGGTTAAAGGTCATTACATATTGTATGGATGAAGGGAGGGTTAAAGGTCATTACATATTGTATGGATGAAGGGTGGGTTAAAGGTCATTACATATTGTATGGATGAAGGGAGGGTTTAAGGTCATTACATATTGTATGGATGAAGGGGGTTTAAGGTCATTACATATTGTATGGATGAAGGGAGGGTTTAAGGTCATTAAATATTGTATGGATGAAGGGAGGGTTAAAGGTCATTACATATTGTATGGATGAAGGGCGGGTTAAAGGTCATTACATATTGTATGGATGAAGGGAGGGTTTAAGGTCATTACATATTGTATGGATGAAGGGAGGGTTAAAGGTCATTACATATAGTATGGATGAAGGGTGGGTTAAAGGTCATTACATATTGTATGGATGAATGGAGTGTTAAAGGTCATTACATATTGTATGGATGAAGGGAGGGTTAAAGGTCATTACATAGATGAAGGGAGGGTTTAAGGTCATTACATATTGTATGGATGAAGGGAGGGTTAAAGGTCATTACATATTGTATGGATGAAGGGAGGGTTAAAGGTCATTACATATTGTATGGATGAAGGGAGGGTTAAAGGTCATTACATATTGTATGGATAAAGGGTGGGTTAAAGGTCATTACATATTGTATGGATGAAGGGAGGGTTAAAGGTCATTACATATTGTATGGATGAAGGGAGGGTTTAAGGTCATTACATATTGTATGGATGAAGGGGGTTTAAGGTCATTACATATTGTATGGATAAAGGGAGGGTTAAAGGTCATTACATATTGTATGGATGAAGGGAGGGTTAAAGGTCATTACATATTGTATGGATGAAGGGAGGGTTTAAGGTCATTAAATATTGTATGGATGAAGGGAGGGTTAAAGGTCATTACATATTGTATGGATGAAGGGAGGGTTTAAGGTCATTACATATTGGATGGATGAAGGGAGGGTTAAAGGTCATTACATATTGTATGGATGAAGGGAGGGTTTAAGGTCATTA